>NW_025886867.1:0-3592 GCF_002878395.1 Capsicum annuum
CAGTATATTGTTATGTTTATCATTTCTTTTTCTGCCTTTATTATTGTTTTTGTTAATTTTCTTCTAATTTTTTTTTATCTTCCACTTGTTAGCTTATTGCATGTCGCTCTGAGTTGCATCTTGGCTTACCTACTGATGGGTTGGAGTAGGCACCATCATGACCTAAGAAATCGGGTCGTGGCAACTTTATATCAGATCCTAGATTCTCTGGTATTATTTGTATGAGAGTCAATGTTTAGTAAAATTTAATGGATTGGTTTGGGGACATATGTATCCTATCTTCAAAGGATAAAAGACATTTAAAGGAAAATCAGATCTTTTTGGTTTAGTTTCATGCATTGTGTCTTTAATTGGTTTCTAAATACCTATTTTTTAATAGTTTTGAGGTTGGTTTAGATGCGTATGGAAATAAAAAATTAGGATCTTGATCATGCTAATGGAGCTCCAATTAGAGGTAGAGGTGGCCTCGATGTTAAGGGTATGCTAGAGCTGCAAACCAAACTTGAGATTAGACTATGGATCCATTGCCATGTCCTATTATTTCTCCTAGACCAAAGATACTACTAGAGGTTGTACCACCACAACAACAACTAAGCTAAGGAGAAGCCTAGGCCCCACTTGAGTTTATATCTTAATTGATTCTCCGTGATGAATTAGTTTAACTTTTGGAATTATTTGGTGGTCCACCAATAGAAAAGGCTCAAACAATATTCTAGGGTGGTATTAATATAGGGGAATAACTTACAGTTGGGCCTCCCAAAGTAGAGGTTCCTCTAATACCAATAGTTCCACAATCAGTAGTAGCCCAGGCATAGTTCTACAATAGGTAGTATCCCAACTAGTTATGACAGCGGAAAAGCAAAAGATGTTGGGCCAACTTCAAAGTTTGACTCCACAAAGGTTTGTCAGGTCCCCAAGAGAGGATGCTTATGAGATTTTTATGAATTGTAAGGAGGGGCTACAAAATTTGGGGTTGTTTGAGTTGCACAAACTGGATTATACTTCCCTTAAGCTAGATAAATCACTTAGTTAGTGGTGGAGAGGTTATCTAGATTCCAAGATAGTTGGATCTCCATCTAGTACTTGTGTTCAGTTCTCCGAGTCTTTCTTGGGTAAATATATACCTTGCAATATGCATGAGCACCTTATGGATGAGTTTATTTTAATTTGAGTAAAGGTTCTATGACTATGGTATAATATGAGGCAAAGTTCCATGAGTTAGTAAGCCATGCCACAATGAGTCTGCCTATAAAGTGTGAGTGGATTATGTGTTTTGTTAGGGGATTGAGTCTATCGCTCCATAGGACTACTCAGAGTTTGGTGAATTTCGGGAAGCCATTTACTGATATTCTATATTGCACCTATACTATTAATGAAATGGATCATGAGGCCAAATGGGGAAACAATAAGAGACCTTATTATTATGGTAATTATGATGGGAGACATATCGGCTCATAGCTTCAAGGATAAGGATTTCAAACTAGGAACCCCTAATGTTAGTCTTATCAACACCAGGGTTAGCATAGTAGGCTAGTTTAGACAATACTTTAGATTTTAGATTGGGGAAAACCTTGTTATGGTGGTTTGGATGGTCAAAGAAGTAGTCAACAAGTGATAGGCATTTAGTAAGGAATATTAGGATGAGTTAGCCATCGAATCAACCGATTATTAATATAGAGAAAAGTCCTCAAGTCATGTTATGAGTATGACGTTTTTGGTCAGTTTACTAGAGAGTGTTCCTATTATGGAAAGTTTGAGCATGCAACTCAGAGTCTTCAACTGATCTAATCAGTACCACTTCTAGCTAGGGCTAGTGCACAACGTCGTAAGAGTGGTCCCCTAGTATCTAGAGGTAGTCCTCATATGGGTAATATAGGTTGACAGGAAATATCCTAGTCTGTTAGCGGACATAGCCATTTGTATATTACACTTTGTAGGCTGAAGGCCGGTGCCATTTGTGTAGCTTTTCTTATGGGTGATTCATTAGTAGTAGATCAAGTATATGAAGCAAGTTTTGTGACTATTTAGGACTATGATAATCGGGTTTACCTCATTATTTTAGATATAGTGGATATCAACATGATTCTAGACATGGATTGGTTATCCCAAAATAATGTCATCAAGGACTACCTTTCCAAGACTTTTCCTTATCAATGACTTGCATACCCTAGTTTTTTGGCAGGGTTCTCTTAGTTGCCTGCTGATGGGGATTATTTTGTTTATTCAGGCTATGAGATTTATTATAATGACACTCTCGGTTATTTTTTTGAATTTCCACTCATTTTTTTCATATAAAGCTTTCCCTGGACCAAGTCATTTATGAATTGTAGGAGCTAACAATTCAGTTATCAGTACATTTATTTAATTTTAAAAGCCAATTCCATATTTTAAACTCTTCGCTAATAAGATTGGCTATCAGGCTAAAACATTAGTCAAATAACCTTGTATGCCATTTCTAACAATTCCAGCAGCTTTGGATTGTCTACTTTAGCCTTGGGGACCTGTTCGAGTCCGAAGGCTTCTAGACTCATTTTGAGCTATTGGTCAAAAATTGAGGAAAATCGTCTATAACAACCTAAGATTTTGATAAAATAGGTGAACTATATATTTTTGTGTGATTTTACTATTTTATCCCTACCCATAGTTGGATTGTGGTACTGATTGGCTATAGGGGTGATTTGTACAGTTTCCAATATATTTTGGTGCCATTTATGCGATATTGTGGTTTCTGGTGGCTTCGAGAGACGTATTATGGACTTATGTGGTATCTTTTGATCCATGCAACAGATGGCTAATCAAATTATGCCAGCAAATTTAGAACATCAATTTTGGGGTGGTAACATATTTGGTCTGGATTTATGGCTTTCAAATTACATTTCGACCCTCGATTTAGAAAAATATGATTTTTGGGTTTGGGGGGTCAACTATGCAAAAACTACATCTTTTAAAAAATCAAATATCGCCATTGATTCTGAGCATCGACTTTAGTGTGGTTTCATAGCATCGACTTTGGTAAAAGCTTGGAAAGTTTCTAAAGTTTTAGCTATCATCTGGTGCCTTTTTTATTACACACCCTTGGGTGGAAATCACACCTTGTGTAGAATAGATAGTGCGCTCACACTAAGGGAGTGGCAAGCGTCATACCCTCTTTCAACGTCTGAGTATGTGATCGCACACCCAGGAGTGCGATCGCACACCTGGGAGTGTGTTAGCCATACCCGAGGAACTGGAAGGGGTAAAATAGACCCCTTATGTTATAAATGAGGAAATTTTCCATCTTGTCTCTTGAGAGTTAAACCCTTAATAAGTGTGAGAGCTTAAAAGTAAAGATTGTGGGTGCTTGAAAAGCTATATTAATATCTATTTCTCGATTCTATTATGGATTAAAGGTAAGAATTAGATCTTTTGTTAGTTTAAATTTCTTGATTAATAGTTCAAAACCCAAAAACCTTAGGGCTTGATTTTAAACTCCAATTTCACTCATTTTCACTTGAATAATGTCCCTAACCCTATAATTACTTGTTTTTCCTCGATTTCACCTTAAAAAAATCTTTGATTCTTGATTTTAAAATGGATTTCAAAGATTTTACTC
>NW_025886868.1:0-2293 GCF_002878395.1 Capsicum annuum
TGTATGGTCATATATGTATTTTGTATATACATTTGATAAATTATCTGCTTATGTGAGAGTTATTGTTAAGATATGGAATTGTAGTGTAGAGATATGTATTTGTTATTTTTAAGATATGTATTTTGTATGTTGTAATTATATGTAATGTATTTGTTACGGGTTAGATATGTATTTTGTATTTGTTTGTTCTAAGTTTTTATATATGGTGACATATGTTGAGTGTCTTACTTTTGGTGACTATGTTCCAAATATTGACTTTGATCTAGATCTTCTTCGCACGAGATATATTTTAATGTTGTGAAATTATGCTTCGAGGAAAGAAGATGAGAAGGATGAAAGTGACAATGAAGCACCAATGAGGCCTCCTAGGGATATTGGGCTAATAGAAGATACTGAAGTGCATGATATTTGAAATTTATTTGTATTTGTTGTATTTGGCAACATTGAACTTTAGGAGGACTAAGATATAGTAGAAAGCTGATATCTTAATATTTTTTTATGTGATTGTTAGATTTTTGATCGTTATGCTACTAAAATAGAATTGTTCGACCTTACTTTATGTTATTGTTATGCATATTTTGGTATGAATATGTGATTTCAGTTTTAATTATAATTTTCAGTAATGAATATATATGTTTCAGTCATCATATGTATTTTTTAATGGTATATTTTTATTTTTCATTGTATGCATATGTATTTTTTTGTAATACATATAAGGTAAGTTGAGGTTTCATATAATATTTTTCATTGTATGAATATGTATTTTTTTGTAATGCATATGTATTTTTAGTAATGCATATTTTTTTTTTCCAGTTATGCACATATACTTTCAAATAATACAAAGTTATTGTATTGTTTTGCATAAGTCTATGTATTTTTATGAAGCATATGTATTTATGATTTATACATACATAGTTATTCGTATATATCTATGAATAATGCATATTTATTTATAATTATTGCATATGTTTTCTTTTAAAAAAAAAAAATTAAAATTCTGATTAAGTAATAGATAAGTCATTAAATGTATTTTTAATTATTTTTATTTATTACATAAATATATGTTAACTTATTTTAATTTTTATAGATCGGTATACGTTTTTATTAGAATCTCACATGTATTTTTCGTACCAAAAAATTGACTTGTATGGTGTACACTCTTTTATGTATAAATAAATAATGGTATATGTTTTATAAAATATATTCATTATGATAACATTTGCAACAATTTAACTACAAAAAAGTCAACATCATCAAAAGTTTGTATCAAAATTTAGAATCATAAAATAATCAATGAAAAAAAACAATTGCTTATGAACTGAATACATCTGTAAACTTATCATTTATTATATTTCCTACATGAACGCCAATTGTGACCTTTAAATCCACATGAACTACAATAATTTTTATTTTTCTTCTCGAACATATCTCTTTTCGACTTTTCCATGATCCTTCTTTGCAGATCTTCCGGGGGGTCGCTTGTATTTTGGGGGCAAAGCTATCTCCTTCAATATCTCCTGTGGAATCAGTCAATCATCTTTGTGTGGTATAGGATAAATGGGAAGATCATACGTTCTTGACACAGTTTTTTATTTGTATAGGTCAGAGTAATATGATCCCTTTTGAAAATTCTTGCTATCAAGTACTTCATAAGCATGCACACACGGTATCTCGTCCTATTGGAATGCATGGCAAGAATTTTTTTTCTTAAGGCAAATAATAAAATGTTTATCCTTGTCGTGTACTGTATAGACATACTCTGAGGCTGGTATAACCTGAAATTATTAAAATAAAATTAAAATTATAACAACAATTATTCATTTGACATTTGTAATTGTTTCAGTTTAGCAATTGTATTTTACCAACTCTGCATATGTATATTGCATGTCTCAATAGGTATTTTTAGAAATATATGGCCTTCATATTTAAAAAAAAAAAATGCAGTCAAACACTTAAAACAGAGTGCGTATGTATTTGTTAAATACATATAGCTGGTAGCATATGTAAATTGAAATACATAAAAGTAACTACCAGTGATCACATAAACAAACTGCATATGTGTTTTACAAATACATATAGCTGGCAGTATATGTAATGTTAAATGCATATATAAGAAGGACGTACGGTTCCATCCATGATATAAGCAGTTACAAAAGTACCAGTATACAGTTTTCTGAGATGACTTGCATCAACGATTATTACAGGTCTACAATGTTCAAACCCTTTGACACAATAACTTATTAGTATATACAAAACTTCGAAACGAAATCCAACAAGAACAAATTGTTTAATT
>NW_025886869.1:0-2398 GCF_002878395.1 Capsicum annuum
AGAAATTTGAGCCAACTTCTCTTATAGTATTGGTTAACAATTTCAATATTTGTTGCACTAATCTAAACTACGATCTGAAATGGCCTTTTTATTGTTTGTGTGTATAAAAATAAAATGATAATTTGGTTTGATTTGTTCTGTTCTTGTTCTTGGTAAAAATAGTGAAATTGCTGTTTTTTGTTAAACAAAATCGTGCTACTATTTTTTGTTTCCTTCGACAGATTACCCATCTGGTGCAACCTATTAACTATCTGATGCAATAAATTTATTATATGATGCATCAAATCAACCATCTGATGCACCAGAGGAACTATCAGATTACAATTCTGATACAACGATTACTAATCTGATGCAACAGATTAACTATCTGATGCAACAGCTTTACCATATGTTGCAACAGATTAAGCATCGGATAAAAAATATGAGGCAACTAATTAACCATCTGGTGCAATGGAAGAACCATAAGATTAATGATCTAATGCAACAGATAAACCTTCTGTTGGATAAAATCTCATCAACTCTTCCTACAGGAAACGTCCAAGACTTGATTTTTCCAACTAATCATTCATCTGCCGCGATAGACGACCCTATGTTGGAAAAAATCTAAACAATATTTACTGTTGATAACTGTTCCAACAGATCACTCATGTGTTGCAACAGATGTGTGACCTGTTGCACAGATCATTTATCTTTTTTAATAGATGAGTGATATGTTTTGTATTGTCACAACAGATTACTCAGCCGTTGCTGCAGGTTAGTTAACTACTCTGACAGATCACTCATATATTACAACAGATGTGTGATCTGCTGTACAAACCATTTATTTTTCTCAACAGATGAGTGATATGTTTTGTATTATCATAATAGATTATTTAACTATTCCAACATATCATTCATATGTTGCAACAGATAATGTCACAATAGTTGTGTGATCTGTTGAACAGACTATTCATCTGTCTTAAAAGATGAGTGATATGTTTTGTATTATTGCAACAGATTACTCATCCGCTGCAACAGTTTGGTTATATGCTGCAACAGATATACTACCTGGTGCAACAGATTAGTGATCTGTTGTAACTGTTATTTTACTATTTTGTTTGTTTGATTTACTGTTATCCCTTTTTAACGATGCATTAATCAACAATAATATATTATTTTATGTTTCTGCAAATTTTAGATAATATGGTTCCCAAAAGAACAGAAACCGAATCAAGTCTAAGTAAAGGAACAAGTGAAGCAGCTAGGCTACATCCACCACTCTATGAGCTTGCTTTACAAGCGTTATCTCAATTGGGAGCAGAATATCATGAACACGTGGAGGAGGAATGTTTCAAAAGAGATGATGCAGATGCTAATAGCCCTTTCATCGAAGAGATGGTCAAAGCCTTCAGCATTGATCGTTATCCTGTGAGAATGCAATGCGATGGTGCCGCAGGTTTAATGGGTGATTTCGTGGTTAAGTCAGCCATGGGAAAATCTTTCGACACCTTCAGAAAAATACTTCGAGAATAAAAATTGGATGCTTATTTCAGGGACAGCTGCTTTGGGAAATATCTTGATTTGCCGGAGAACAACAATGCTCGTTTCCAAATGAAAATGATATATGAACTACTCAAGCGTAGGTTTATGTATGAAAACAAAGATAAGATGGATGAGGTGTGGATAGATTACTGTGGCATGCCTGTTTGTTTTGGTTGGAAGGAGTTTGCCATAGTTACTGGACTAAAATGTTATCCTCTTTCTCAAGTTATACCTATTCTTACCCCAAAAAAAACACCCTGCACACCCAAAAAAGGCAAAGACAAGTCGTGTGATCGTGATGACCTGGTGTCCAATGTTGGTCCAAGATTCAATAATAAAAATTTGATAGAAGCGTTGAAAGGTAAAGGACTTTCAAAGAATCACAAGCAGTCATTGTGCTTGGTTTGGTTTGTACATAATATTCTTTGGACGAGAGACATTAACAACAACATAAGCCTCTGTTTAATAATGCTCTCCGAGGATCTTGATGCGTTTAACAACTATCCTTGGGGGTATGAAAGCTTCAAAATGACTGTCAAATATTTGTTGACTCCATTAGCACCAAAGACAGTCAACTTATATGGCTTCCCATGGGCTTTCATGGTAAATGTTTCTTTCTTCTATTATGATATCATTCATTTTTTTCCTCAATAATGGTTTTGATTTATTGGCGTTATTTTATTGGCTTGGGCATTTGAAGCTATTCCTTATTTGAGACAACAAGTGAACTACCAGGAAGGAGTTTCTTGTCCAAGAATCTTGAGATGGTTGTCGGCCAAAACTGATAAAAGTACAAAATTTCTTGATCTCTTCAACCCCCCGAAGGATGTAGTAAGTATAATTATAATTATATTTTTATTTTAATTAATGATTTTTT
>NW_025886870.1:0-1085 GCF_002878395.1 Capsicum annuum
GTTAAAAATTCAAGAGTTTTTGAGTTATTGAATAAAGTCTCCTACTTTTTTTTTCTTGTTTTATTAATTTCTTCTAGAGAAAATATCTTATTTCACCCTTGAACTATATCCAAAACGGCTGAGGCACCTCAACTTAACGAGTGTCCTATTATTTTCTGAACTAATTAAAAGTATAATTTTAACACCCTTGGTGCCTACATGACACATATGTGGCACACATGTGTGCCTACATGGACCCTTAGTGTATTGTGCCACGCATGTGCCATGTAGGCACTAAAAGTATTAAAATTACACTTTTAATTAGTTTAGGGAGTAATAGGACGGACCCCCTTTAAGTTGGGGTGTGTCTCAGCCCTTTTGGATATAGTTCAAGGGTGAAATAGAGCATTTTCTCTTTCTTCTATTTAGTCATTGTTGAGTCTTACACATGCTTTTATTATTATTTTAGTGGTTTTATTTCCTTAAACCTGAAAAAAAAAAATCTGATGAAAACATCTTTTTTTTCTTTAATGAATCTGTGTCTGCGTAACTGCAATTATATAATTTAGTTGTCGTTGGTTAGATTGTTCTTCTTATGATTAAGTTATTTTGTAGAAAAGGGTAGAAAAGGGAAAGTGTATTTATAAACAGACAAAAAGAGTCACTAAAATAAGATTATACACAACTAAACTAAACCAACTCCATTTAGTTGATGAACGGTCAACTTTGATGGTCCAACTCACGTCTCGTTAGTTCTACTGCGATTATAAGTTGACTCTTGAGTTTAATAATTTGTTAATGACAAGACATTTCTACTCTTTTTATTTAATTTCAGTTGCATCCACCATGTAAAATTATATTAAGATTTTGATGAGATTGATAGAATTCCCCTATGTTTAAATAGATGTTTCAGGCAATGGAGATTTTTTTTTCTTACTAAATGATATCAAAATTAAAAAAAATATATAATAGTTAGACATTAAAAAAAAAAAAAAAAGATGAGTCAACAAATAATATATATACACACATAAAATTAAAAAATTGATCTAAATAAGCAGTATAATTTTGTAGCTAATCAATTGACACCCCTTAACATAAGGTGGCTC
>NW_025886871.1:0-1248 GCF_002878395.1 Capsicum annuum
AATTTTAAAGTTAGTGACTTTTGTAACACTAACACGTTTGTTCTTGGAACACTGGGTTATGCAAGAATCATTTTCATTTCTCTGTTGTTTTCCTTGAAAGATTTGATGGTTTTCTCCCTCTCCATAATTTCCAATGTTAGTCCAAGTTGATTGGTTGGGGGAGCGGGGATCATAATGTTTAAGATCTCCGGAGACACCCTCACAAAGGAGGGGCCTGTCTCCAGCATTCCTGAAATCCATAGGGGGAGAATGGGAGTGTTGCGCTGGTTTGGTCTATCTTGGCCGTTAGTACCTGTGGTGTTATGCCGTCCAGTGAGATTACATTTGAAAAGTTCATGAGAGTAGATTTTCCAATGTTCTGTCCATATCTCTGCATACCTTAATGTAGCCCTTGTATTACTAGTTGGGCTAGGAAGTGAGAGATTGTCCCCGCAGGAAGTCAAACTAGATCGGCGGGAGGATTGGTGGGGTTGATAGGGGGTTCATATTGTAGAGGAATGGGTGATTGGAGTGTTGGGAGGTTTGTCTTTATATGGACTTTATTATATCATCCATCACTGATTTGATAAAATTTTAATTATTGTTAAAATCAACAATTTCTCTTCTACGTCAAGTTCTATCGTGTATTCACAACATATTCAATAATAATGATATTTCAATAAAAAATTTAATTGAAATGATGGAGGTTTAGAAATTACTAATTTTATGGAAGGATTTTTATACTTAATTATATTAAAAATATAGAATGTTTCATGAGAGTATGAAATCAAAGACCCAATAAAAAAATAGCTTAACATTATGTTATAGGATCATTTTGTTTATAATATGATATATATGTTATCAAAGGGTATTTGTGTAGTGAAACCTAATACTATAAATAGAATAGGACAGAGTTTAACATTATGTTTTAGGGTCCTTTTGTTTATAGTATGATGTTTATGTAATCAAGCGATATTTGTGTCTTTTAATATCTTAGTGAATTATAGTACTATAAATAGAATAGGATATTAATAATAGCTTAACATTATGTTTTAGGGTTATTTTGTTCATAGTATGATGTATATGTAATCAAGAGACATTTATGTTTTTTTTTTTAATCTTAGTGAACCCTAATACTATAAATAGAACATGATGGAAGTTAAGAATAGCTTAAAATTATGTTTTAGGGTTGTTCATAATATGATGTATATGTAATCAAGGCAGATTTGTGTTTTTTTATTATGTTTATTAGTGAACCCTAATACTATA
>NW_025886872.1:0-2353 GCF_002878395.1 Capsicum annuum
CTGAACAGAACGTAATGTCCCATTTTTAAGGAGTGTCCTGAACATAAAGTAAAGTCCCATTTTTTAGGAGGGTCCTGGACATAAAGAAAAATTCCATTTTTTCAGGAGGGTCCTGAATAAAATATAAAATTCCATTTTCAGGAGGTCCCTGAACAGAAAGTAAAGTCCCATTTTCTAGGAGGTTCCTGAACATAAAGTAAAGTCCCACTTTTCAGGAGGGTTCTGAACAGAAAGTAATCCTATTTTTAATGAGGATACTGAATAGAAAGTAAAATCTCAATTTTTCGGAGGGTCCTGAACATAGAGTGAAATCCTATTTTTAAGGAGGGTACAAAATAGAAAGTAAAATCCAATTTTTCAGGAGGGTCCTGAATAGATAGTAAATTTCTATTTATAAGAGGGTCTTGAACATAAAGTAAAGTCCCATTTTCCAGGAGGTTCTTGGACAGAAAGTAAAGTCCTATTTTTCAGAAGGATCCTGGACAGAAAGTAAAATCTCATTTTTTAGGAGGGACCTGAATAGAAAGTAAAATTCCTTTTATCAAGAGGAACCAAAACACAAGTAAAATTTTATTTTTCAGGAGGGTCCTGAACAGAAGGTAAAATCCCATTTTTTTAGGGGCTCCTGAATAGAAGGTAAAATCCTATTTTATCGGAGGGTCCTGAACAGATGGTAAAATCCCATTTCAGTATCATCTGGAATTGAAGGTAAATTCATATTTTTCAGGAGGGTCTTGAACAGAAGGTTAAATCTCTTTTTTTCAGGAGGGCACGAAATATAAAGTAAAGTCCCATTTTTCAGGAGGGTGCTAAGCAGAAAGTAAATTCCCATTTTCCAGGAGGGTCCTGAACAGAATGTAAATTCCTATTTTTCAGCAAGTTCCTGAACAGAAAGTAAACTCCCATTTTTCATGAGCATCCTGAATAGAAAATAAAGTCCCATTTTTCAGGAGGGTCCAAAGTAGAAAGTAAATTCCTATTTTCCAAGAGGGTCCTTAACCAAATGTAAAATCCTAATTTTCAGGAGGGTCCTGAACAAAATGTAATGTCTCATTATTCAAGAGGGTCCTGAACAGAAAATAAAGTCCCATTTTTCAGGAGGATCCTGAATGAAAAACAAAGTCCCACTTTTCAGGAGGGTCCTGAATCGAAAGTAAAGTCCCATTCTTTGGAGGGTTTTGAATAGAAAGTAAAATCCCATTTGTTAGGAGGTTCATGAAAAGAAAGTAAAATCCTATTTTTCAAGAGTGTCCTAAACAGTAAGTAAATCGTATTTTTCAGGAGGGTCCTGAATAAAATGTAAAATACCATTTTTCAAGAGAGTCCTAAATAAAAGTAAAGTCCCATTTTCAGAATGGTCTTGAGAAAAAGTAAAGTCCCATTTTTAAGGAGGTTCCTGAAAAAAAAGTAAAATCGCATTTTTCAGGAGGGTCCAGGATAGAAAATAAAATCCCATTTATCAGAAGGGTCCTGAATAGAGTAAATTCCCTTTTTTCACAAGGGTCCTAAACAGAAAGTAAAAATCTCCATTTTCAGGAGGGTCATGAACATAAAGTGATACCTCATTTTTCAGGAGGGTCCTGAAGAAAAGGTAGAATTCCATTTTTCAGAAGGGTTTGACATAGTGTAAATTTGCATTTTCCAAGAGGGTCCTGAACAGAAAGTGAAGTCCCATTTTTCAGGAGTGTTTGAACATAAAGTAAAATCCCATTTTTCAGCAGGGTCCTGAACAAAAAGGTAAAATACCATTTTTAGGAAGGTCCTGAACCAAAAAGTAAAATCCCATTTTTCAGGAGGTTCCAGAAAAGAATGTAAAATCCCATTTATCAGGAGGTTCATCAACAGAAAGTAAAATCCTATTTTTTTGGAGCGTCCTAAACAGTGAGTAAATCTCATTTTTTAGGAGGGTCTTGAACAAAAAGTAATATACCATTTTTCAGGAGAGTCCTGAACAAAAGTAAAGTCCCATTTTCAGGTGGTTCCTGAACAAAAGTAAAGTTCCATTTTTCAGGAGGGTCCAAAGCAGAAAGTAAAATCCCATTTTTCAAGAGGGTACTGAACAGAAATTAAAATTCTATTTTTTAGGAGGGTCCTATATATAAAGTAAAATCCCATTTTTCAGGAGGGTCCTGAACAAAAAGTAAAATCCTATTTTTCAAGAGGGTCCTGAACAAAAAGTAAAATCCTATTTTTCAGGAGTGTCCTGAATAGAAAGTAAAATCCCATTTTCCAGGAAGGTCCTCAACAGAAAGTAAAGTCTAATTTTTCAGGAGTGTCATGAACATAAAGTGATATCCCATTTTTTAGGAGGTTCCTGAACAGAAGGAAAAATTCCATTATTCAGGAGGGTCCT
>NW_025886873.1:0-1386 GCF_002878395.1 Capsicum annuum
TCAGGACACTCCTAAAAAATGGGATTTTACATTCTGTTCAGGACCCTCCTAAAAAATAGGAATTTAGTTTCAGTTCAGGAATCTCCTGAAAAATAGGATTTTAGTTTCTGTTCAGGACCATATTGAAAAATGGGATTTTACTTTCAGTTTAGGACCCTTCTGAAAAATGGGACTTTACTTTCTGTTTAGGACCCTCCTAAAAAATTGGACTTTGCTTTTTGTTCAAGACCCTCCTGAAAAATGGGATTTTATTTTTTGTTCAGGACCCTCCTGAAAGATGGGACTTTTCATTCTGTTCAGGACCCTCCAGAAAAATGGGATTTTACTTTCTGTTCAGGACCCTCCTGAAAGATGAAACTTTACTTCCTATTCAGGACCCTCCTGATAAATATGATTCTACATTCTGTTCAGGACCCTCTTGTAAGATGGGACTTACTTTCTGTTCAGGATCTTCTTGAAAAATGAGATTTTAATATCTGTTCACGACCCTCCTAAAAAATGGAATTTATTTACTGTTCAGGATGCTCCTAAAAAATTAGATTTTACTTTTGTTCAGTACCCTCTTGAAAAATGGGATTTTACTTTTGTTCTGGACCCTCCTGAAAAATAGAATTCTATTTACTGTTTAGGACGCTCCTGAAAAATTGGATTTTTACTTTTTGTTTAGGACCCTCCTGAAAAATGGGACTTTACTTTCTGTTTAGAATCCTCCTTAAAAATGGGACTTTGCTTTTTGTTCAGGATTCCCCTGAAAAATGGGATTTAACTTTATGTTCAGGACCCTCCTGAAAGATGGCACTTTACTTTTTGTTCAGGACCCTCCTGAAAAATGGGATTTTACTTTCTGTTCAGGACCCTCCTAAAAGATGCGACTTTACTTCCTGTTCAGGACCCTCCTAATAAATGTGATTTTACATTCTATTCAGGACCCTCTTGTAAGATGGTACTTTAGTTTCTGTTCAGAACCTTCCTAAAAAATGGGATTTTACTATCTGTTCAGAACCCTCCTGAAAAATAGAATTCTATTTACTGTTCAGGACGCTCCTAAAAAATGGAATTTCACTTTTGTTCAGGACCCTCTTGAAAAATGGGATTTTAATTTTGTTTAGGACCTCTCAGAAAAATAGAATTTTACTTTCTGTTTAGGACCCTCCTAAAAAATTGGACTTTGCTTTTTGTTCAGGACCCTCTTGAAAAATGAGATTTTACTTTCTGCTCAGGACCCTTCTGAAAGATGGGACTTTACTTTCAGTTCAGGACCCTCCAGAAAAATAGTATTTTACTTTCTGTTCAGGACCCTCTTGAAAAATGCAACTTTACTTCCTATACAGGACCCTCCTGATAAATATGATTTTACATTCTGTTCAGGACCCTCTTGTAAGATGG
>NW_025886874.1:0-1893 GCF_002878395.1 Capsicum annuum
TGATAGATTTATTGCTTTTGGAATACAATGTTGATTTTTGATTCTTTCCTGTAGATTTTTATTTGTTTCCTTAGCATACAGTGGGCACAACTTCAAGCTTCAGTACTGATTTATTCGTTATTACCATTGTTTCTTGTTAGCCTTATCTATTTGTGTGCCTTTATATTTTCTTCTCTTATTGAGTTGTGGTTGTGGTGGCGATGGTAGACTAGGTTCATGTCATAGGTCGGGTCGGGCTTGGGGCTGAGACCAGGGCCCAAGGTGAGGTCTGGGTTTAGGTCTGAGTTAGGGTCAAGTTCGGGTTTAAGGGCAAGGGGTAGTAGGGTTAAGTAGGATAAGGGAGCCTCTAGGTTGAGAATTGGGTCTTGAAACATAGGGACTCTTCAAGGTAAGTTTATAGAGCTCGTAAAGATTCTTAGGAAGAGGAGGATTAGTATAACATGTGTCCAAGAAACCAAATGGGTAGGTTCTAAGGCAAGGGATGTAGACCGGTATAAGTTGTGGTACTCTGGTAGCAAGAGGCATAGGAATGGGGTAGATATCTTAATAGATAAAGAGCGTAGGGTGTAGGGGTGGAGGTTAAGCGGGTCAACGATAGGTTGATATTGATTAAGTTAGTTATTGGATGGTCTACGTTGAATGTTATTAGTGCCTAAGCTCCACAAACGGGTTTGGACAGGAGGAGAAGAGGAGGTTTGGGGAGCTTTTGGGTTGTGGGTGGTGAATTTGAATGTTATTAGTGCCTAAGCTCCGCAAGCGGGTTTAGACGGGGAGGAGGAGAGGAGCTTTTGGGAGGTTTTGGGTTGTGGATAGTGAATTTGAGTTTCCCAAAGAAAGAGGAGCATCTTATTACCTATCGTAGTTCGGTGGCCAAAACTCAAATAGACTTTTTTCTCCTTAGGAAGGGTGATAGAGTGCTATAATTAATAGTTGGGATATCCGGTAAAAATCAAAGAGCGGCAAATACCCAAAGATGGAAATTTATTTAAAACGTTTTTGACTGTGACGTTGGTGAGTGTATGCTTGCTTTCATGTTTAGGGATTTAATAGAGTGTTGAAGGGCCCTTGCTGACCTGGTTATATATTCTTGAATTTTGTTCTTTGAAATAGAACAAAATTACTAAAATGGTCCCTATTCTTTAGGATGTTTTTCTTTTCTTTTTTTTTTTTTCTTTTTAAGGCTTAATAACATAATAATTGACACCAAATGATAAGAGTTGATTGTTGGCGGTGACTTGGTGAAGGAAATGAAGATTCTCGAAGTGAGTTACAATCAATGCGGAACCAATCCCTTAAACTTGACGACAATTTTCATTAAGACATTTCTAATTACTAAGTGTTTTTAATATTAATGATAGAAGAGTTTCTAAAGGGACAAAAATCCGATTAAGTTCAGCAAAACATCTCCAGACATACTGTATATATTTATGTATGCACCTCTCTGATCTATCCACTTAGTTATATCCACACTGAGTTGAACGCTAACAACTTTTCAGATCAAGCAAAAAGTTTGTAAGACCAAATATTTAATCCCATGGTGTTGATCTCACAAGTGTGATATACATTTACATGGAAGTTATAATTACTGAAATCCTCTCAAATACATCTTTAAAAAAAACGTTTCATTTTTCTTGAGGTTCTTGCATAGTAAAAGCACTCTAATGCGGAAAGTGTGGCATCTAGGGGTAAACATATTATTGTTAATAGCAGTTCATCAATCAATGCATACCAAATTGCAACCATTCCTGAGGGGATCTATTTTACTAATGCTCATGAAACTACAAAACTTTCACCAAATAAGAACAAACAAGAATGATAAAACAGGTTGGGACCTTACATTAAGGATACTTTACTGAAGCAGGTGCACAAGAGTACTCCCTCTGTTTCAATTTG
>NW_025886875.1:0-1327 GCF_002878395.1 Capsicum annuum
AGAAAGTAAAGATCAATTTTTCAGGAGAGTCCTGCATAGAAAGTAATGTCCCATTTTTCAGGAGGTTCCTCAAAGAAAAAAATCCCATTTTCAGGAGGGTGCTGAACAGAAAGTATTTCCTATTTTCTAGGAGGGTCCTGAACAGAAAGTAAAGTCCCAATTTTTAGGAGGGTCCTGAATAGAAAGTGAAATCCCATTTTTCATGAGGATCTTGAACAAAAAGTAAAATCCCATTTTTTTCAGGAGGGTCCTGAACAGAAAGTAAATCCAATTTTTTAGAAGGGTCCTAAACAAAAATTAAAAATCCCATTTTTTAAGATGGTCCTGAACAGAAAGTAAAATTCTATTTTACATGAGAGTCCTGAACAGAAGTAAAATCCTATTTATAAGGAGGGTCCTAAACAGAAATCAAAGTCTAATTTTTCAGGAGGCTCCTAAACAAAAAGTAAAATCCAATTTTTCAGAAGGTTCCTGAATAGAAAGTAAAGTCCCATTTTTCAGGAAGGTCCTGAACAGAAAGTAAAGTTTCATTTTTAAGGAGGGTCCTGAACAGAAAGTAAAGTCCTATTTTTCAGGAGGGTCCTGACCAAAATGTAAAGTCCCATTTTTCAGGAGTGTCCTAAATAGAAAGTAAAGTCTCATTTTTTAGGAGGGTCCTAACAGAAAGTAAAATCCCATTTATCAGGATGTCTTGAACATAAAGTAAAATCCTACTTTTCAGGAGGTTCTGAACAAAAAATAAATCTTAATTTTTAGGAGGGTTCCAAACAGAAAGTAAAATCCCATTTTTTAAGAGGGTCCTGAACAGAAAGCAAAGTTCCATTTTACAGGAGGGTCCTGAACAAAAGTAAAATCTCTTTTTCAATAAGGGCCCTGAATAGAAAGTAAAGTCCAATTTTTCAGGAGGTACCTAAATAGAAAGTAAAATCCCATTTTTCAGGAAGGTCCTGAAGATAAAGTAAAGTCTCATTTTTAGAACGGTCCTAAACTGAAAGTAAAATCTTATTTTTAAGGAGGGTCCTGAACAGAAAGTAAGGTCCTATTTTTCCTGATGGTGCTGAACAGAAAGTAAAGCCTCATTTTTTAGGAGGGTCTTGAGCAGAAAGTAATGTCCTATTTTCAGGAAGGTCCTGAACAGAAAGTAAAATCCCATTATTCAAGAGGGTCCTGAAAAAAAAATAGTGTCTCATTTTTCAGGAGGGTTATGAACAGAAAGTAAAGACTCATTTTTTAGGAAGGTCCTCAACAGCAAGTAAATACCCATTTTATAGGTGGGTCCTGAAAAGAAAATAAAGTCCCATTTTTCATGAGGGTTCAGAACAGAAAG
>NW_025886876.1:0-2390 GCF_002878395.1 Capsicum annuum
GTCTTCCACTTCACTTTCTCCCAAGTCCAATTCTCTCAGATTCCTGCATCAAATTCTGAGTTACATAAGAAAACAAAGATAAAATACAAAACTTAGATTAAAAAACTTAATAAGATTCAGTTTCTGCTTAGTTTTTAAAGTTAGGTTGGAAATTGCGCTCTCTTACGTCACTTCTGTTTTTGTAGCCAGGCCATACAAGTCGATGATCTTGCTTCACGGCCCGGATATAGAATCAAAGGACCAAGGCATATCTACGGTATGGTATTCTTGCTAGTCTTTCAACATAAGTGCCGTCAAAGACCATCCAGGTGAGGCCAAAGTACTCGGACGACAATGCTCCACAAACCTACTATTTCTTCAAAACAGCTACCCCAAATGCAGGACTAAAACTTTTTTTAACGAGTAACGACTAAAGTACTTGGACAACAATACTCTACAAAACATGCCATTTCATCAACCCCTCAATTACAAATGCGTATAGTTAACCCCAGATCCAAAGATTACAACTTTTCTCAGCAGTAACGCCAGTAAGGGGTAAAGTACTCAGACAACAACTCTCCATGAAACCCATTAGTATTTTCTCTAATCAGATGCAAAGATTTGAACTTTTTCTCACCAGTAAGGACTAAAGTACTCAAAAAACAATGCTCTACAATAAATAAGTACAGCTAACTCCAGATGCAAAGATTTACAACTTTTTTAACCATTAAGGACTAAAAGTACTTATAAAAGGGTAAAATGCAGATAAAAAATGCTAGATAAACCTGCATAAGACTGTGAAACCAAGACTTTGAAATTCTAAAAGTTTATCGATACATTGCACTACTTAAATGGTTGTCACCTCCTTCATTGATTGATTGCTAGTTGAATATCTTCGACAGGCCCAACATGGCTATCGGCCTCCTTCACTGAAGAGCACGCTTCAATTCCTTTGTCAAGAATCCTCAAGGCCACCATTGTTTATTCTCCCAAATTGAAGCAAAAGTTGATGCCACAAAGCCATTATTTGAACCTAGGTTAAATCGTCCTAGTTAATTCTTTTCCAATTTTGGCTTCTAACCGTGTCTTCTTTTCTGCAGGTTGCACCTTTAAGTCCATTAAATATACGATTGATGCATTATGGATTCATGCTTTGTTTTTTCTTCCAGTGCGACAATAGCATAGCAACAGTATTTTGTTATTTTCTGCCAATAGGTATCTCTTACTCTATGCTATGTTCTTTTCCATTGTCATTCTATCTTTTTGGCAATGAATGATACAACAAAGTTCAACCATACATGAACAAAAAGTAAAACTGCAATATGGAGTCAATGATGCATCTTGTTCAATTATCCAAACAAAACCAGGAGTGTCGAACCTCCTTCCTGACACTGTCCTGTATATGTAAAGTTTCTCAACGAGGCAACTTTCTGGTCTCGTATCCGGATGACCCCTCTCATCTATAACTTCAACATTAAACCCTGGCAACTTCTGAGCTAGCAGCTTACATGCTTCAGAACTTACTGAACAGTTGTACATCCAAAGGGATCGCATTGTCTCCAGCTTTTCAGCATTAGCCAACATTGCCTCATCAAACCTCCTTCCTGACACTGTCCAGTATATGTAAAATTTCTCAACTGGGCAACTTTCTAGTCTCGTATCCAGATGACCCCTCAACTTCTGAGCTAGAAGCTTACGTGCTTCAAATTAAAACTGACTTTGTCTCCAGCTTTGCAGCAGTATCCAGCAGAGCCTCATCGCCAAAGGGGCAGTCCCAACTGAAGTATTTGTGAATGTTAAAAGAAATTGAATAGATGAGTATTTGTTTTTTGGGAAAAGGCTCAAATATGCCACCGGACTATCTGAAATGACTCATTTATGTCATCCGTTAAAAGTTGGGCTCATTCATGCCATCGCTGTTATAAAACCGGTCCATCCATGCCATTACTTTTTAACGGTGTTTTTTTAAAAAACTGTTTTGCCACGTGGCCTCTTATTGGAGGTCCACATCATTTTTTAATTTTTAATTTTTTTTAGCTTAGTTTTGATCCATTAAGAAGAATTCACTCATACCCAACCTATTACCTTAACCCACTTTAATATTACTTTTAATTTTGACCCTAGATTTAAACATATATATAATCATTTAGTCTTCGAACATGAAATTTACACACTTGAATACTTCGTTTAAAATAATATAGGTTAGAATAATTAATAATTTAAAATGGCAAATGAATAAATTGTGATTAAAAAATAATTTCTTTTGACTCTCGAAATCCGAACATCATCACATAATTTAGGACGAAGAGAATACCACATACATGAAGGACCACAACTTTTAATTAGGAAGAATACCTAAAAATCCTTTCTAAATTTGGATTATAAGTTGTATAATTGAATTATTGGTAGTC
>NW_025886877.1:0-1050 GCF_002878395.1 Capsicum annuum
CGATTTTTGGCCCACAGAACGCCCGAAACCCGAGCCTACCCCCAAAACTGTTGGCTATAGGACATCGATATGGCCCAACAATGCCCCGTTCATGCCATTTCACCCGTTTGTCTGACCAAATGGCCACAAAAAATTTAACGGACCACATTGGGATGATTCCCAACCTCCCTGGCATTCCCCGATAGATTTTCGGCCCACAGCATGCCTGGACCCCGGACCAAACCCCGAAACCATGGTCTATAGCACGCCGATTTGGCACTCCCCGTTCGCGCCGTTTTGCCTATTTGTCCACCCAAATGTCCACGAAAAATTAAACAGAGCAGCTGGGATGATCCCCAACCTCCCTGGCATGCTCGGTCAGTTTTCAACCAATAGGACGCTCGAAACCTAGGCCCACCCCTAAAATCGTGGGCTATAGCACACCGATTTAACCCAAAAATTTCCCGTTCACGCCGTTTCGCCTATTTGTCATCCCAAATAGCCACAAAAAATTAAACGAATGATACTGGGATGATCCCTTACCTCCCTGGCATGCCCTAGTCAAATTTTAGCAGACAGCACACCTGGACCCCGGGCCCACCCCCAAAACAGTGGGCTACAACTCACCGATTTAGCCCAAAAATGCCCAGTTTGCACCGTTTTGCCCATTTGTTTGCCCAAATGGCCACGAAAAACTAAACAAACCATACTGGAATGATCTCCAACCTCCAAGGCACACCCCAATCAATTTTCAGCCCAAAGCACTTCCTAACCCTGGGCCCACCCCCAAAACTGTGGGCTATAGCATGCCAATTTGACCTGAAAATGCCCCATTCGCGCCGTTTAGTCCGTTTGCTCGCCCAAATGGCCACAAAAAATTAAACAGACCACACTGAGATGATCCTCAACCTCCTAGCATGCCCTGATCAATTTTCGTCCCGCAATATGCCCGGACCACATGCCCACCCCCGAAATCGTAGGCTATATCACACTGATTTAGCTCGAAAACATCCCGTTCGCATTATTTTGCCCGTTTGTTCGCCCAAATGGTCATAAAAAATTAAACAGACC
>NW_025886878.1:0-2055 GCF_002878395.1 Capsicum annuum
ACAAACCCCAACAGCTTTCCAGATGGAAATCCAAATACACATTTTGCCGGGTTGAGTTTGAGATTATACCTGCGAAGCCTTTCAAAGAACTTTCTTAAATCTTTAACATGGTCGGCCTGACTTTTTGATTTAATAATCACATCATCCACGTAGACCTCAATCTCCTTATGCATCATATCATGAAACATAGTGGTCATGGCTCTCATGTATGTTGCTCCAGCATTCTTCAAACCGAACGACATTACTCGATAACAATAAGTCCCCCATGGTATGATAAAAGACGTCTTCTCTGCGTTGTCATCATCTATAATGATCTGGTGATATCTGGCATAGCAATCTACAAAAGAGGCAACCTCGTGTTTAGCACAGTTGTCTAACAAAATGTGAATGTTGGGCAGTGGAAAATCATCTTTCGGACTTGCTCTGTTCAAATCACGGTAATCAACACACACTCAAATTTTGCCATCTTTATTTGTTACGGGAACAACATTGGATAACCACATGGGATAGCGAGCTACTCGAATTACTTTGGCTTCAAGTTGTTTCATGATTTCCTCTTTACTTTTAATACTTACATCTGTTTTAAACTTCCTCAACTTCTGTTTGACAGGAGGAAATGCGGGATCAGTTGGCAATTTGTGAGCTACTAATTCAGTGCTTAAACCAGGCATATCATCATAAGACCATGCAAAAACATCCTTATAATCAATTAATGCTTGAATCATTCCATCTTTTAGCTGTGGCAAGGCATGTACACTGATTTTAGTTTCCCTAACATCTTCTTGATCCCCTAGATTTATTGGCTCGGTCTCATTCAAATTAAGATTCGGTTTGTCTTCAAACTATTCCAACTCTTTTCTTATTTCCTCTAGTGCTTCTTCTTCATCATATTCCCCATCATGCTTCACTACATCTTGATTAGTTTGAATTTTAGGATCAGGCTGAAAATTCCGCATGCATGTCATGTCATTAGAATCAGCATAAAGAGAATTGTGTAAAAAAGCAAAACAAAATATATTAGACACGAAACAAAAGGGACATTGCATTTCATTAAATAAAAAGATAAAAGGGTTTAAATATAGATGCAAACATAACATAAACAAACTAAAATCCGAATTACAACCCTGAAATAACTCGGATAAACAGAAAGAAAAACAAAATAAACTACCAAAACTTTCTCCTGGCGAGTAGAGGAGTGACTTCCCAATTATTGAGTCAGACAGCTGGTCCTATGAATTGCACGTCTGCCATACTGGAACCTTCTCCTGCTTCGACCATATTAACATCAATAAAAAGGTTCTGACAGTCATCAACCAATTCAACTTCAAATTCCACATGCTTCATGACACCGCTCTTAACAAATGATTCACTGAGTAGTGGCATTGGACGAGGGAGTGACCATATTTCTTTTTTCCTTCCCTTGGCTTTCTTCAGATCTTCAGCTGTAAGCTCAAACCCCAGACCAAACGTGCCCACGTTCTCACTCGAACATATGGGATGAACTATACCGTGCAGAGACGCTCCCAAACCCTTTCCTGGCTCAAATCCGTATTTCCAAAGTTCACTCACCATCATGATAGAAGCAGAAGACAATTGCGGTCCCGGTATAGCCTGCCATTCAAGGATACAATTCACTGGCACTGTATCAAAAATTTGATAGACGAATGTCTCCTCTATGTTATTTGCTTCAATAAGAGATAAGGGAGAATCTTCGTAGGCTGACAAATCTCCTTCACCATGAGTAACTACTTCTTGCCTATCATGCTCAAACTTAATCATTTGGTGCAGTGTAGATGCAACCGCCTTGGCCTTGTGGATCCATGATCTTCCCAACAACAGATTGTAAGAGGAGTCTACATTAAATACTTGAAACTCTATAGCGAACTCAACAGGCCCTATGGTCAATATTAGTTCTATTTCGCCAATGGAATTTGATTTTGCACCATCGAAAGCCCTAACACATACATTGTTGGGCCTGATCCTGTCAGCACCAATATTCAACTTTTGTAAAGTAGAAATAGGGCAAATATTTGCACCTGAACCTCCATCAATCAT
>NW_025886879.1:0-1618 GCF_002878395.1 Capsicum annuum
TAGCCAAATCGATGTGCTATATAGCCCATGGTTTCGGGGGTAGGCCTGGGGTCCGGGCGTGCCTGTTAGGTTGGGGATCAGCCCAGTATCGTTCGTTTAAATTTCGGTGGCCATTTGGGTGGACAAACGGGCGGAATAGCATGAACGGGGTATTTTTGGGCCAAACGAGTGTGCTATAGCCCGTGGTTTCGGGGGTGGTCCAGAGGTCTGGACGTCCTGTAGGCCAAAATTTTTTAAGGATGTGCCAGAGAGGTTGGGGATCGTTCCAATGTTATTCGTTTAATTTTTTGTGTCCATTTGGGTGAACAAATGGGTGAAACGGCACAAATAGGGCATTTTCGAGCCAAATCGGTGATTTATAGCACACAATTTTGGGGGTGGGCCCTCGGTCTGGGCGTGTTGAGGGCCAAAAATTAACCGGGGCGTGCCAGGGTGGTTAGGGATCATCTCAGTATAGTCCATTTAAATTTTCGTGGATATTTAGGGGGACAAACAGGCAAAACAGTGCGTACAGAGTATTTTCTTGGTAAATCGAGGTGCTATAGCCTACGATTTTGTAGTGTGACCAGGGTCCGGGCGTGCTGTGGATTGAAAATCAATCGGGGCATGGAAGGGAGGTTGGGGATCATCCTAATACGGTCCATTTAAATTGTTGTGGCCATTTAGGATGACAAACGGGCAAAATGGAGGGAACGGTGCATTTACGGGCCAAATCGATGTGCTATAGCCCACGATTTTAGGGGTGGGCCCACCGTTCGGGTGTGCTGTGGTCTTAAAATCGATCGAGGCATGTCAGGGAGGTTGGGGATCATCCCAGTGTAGTCCGTGTAAGTTTTCGTGGCCATTTGGGTGGACAAACGGGCAAAATGGCACGAACGGGGAATTTTCGAGCCAAATCAATGTGCTATAGCCCACGATTTCGGGGGTGATTTAGGGGTCCGCATGCGGTGGGCAAAAAATTGATCGGAGTGTGTTAGGGAGATTGAAAATCATCCCAGTGTGGTCCGTTTAAATTTTTATGGCCATTTTGGTGGACAAACTGGCGAAACGGTGCAAATGATGCATTTTCAGGCCAAATTAGTGTGCTATAGCCCACAATTTTGGGGGTGGGCCTGGGGTCTGGGTGTGCTGTGGGCCAAAAATTGATCGAGGCCTGCCAGGGAGGTTGGGGATCATCCTGATATGGTCCGTTTAAATTTTTGTGGCTATTTGGGTGGACAAACGAGCGAAACGGCATTAACGGGGTATTTTTGGTCAAAATCCGTGTGCTATAGCCCTTTTTTTTGGGGGTGGGTTCATGGTTCGGGCGTGCTTAGGTGGAAAATTGACCAGGAAATCCTACAGAGGTTGGGGATCATCCCGGTAAGGCCCGTTTAAATTTTTGTTGCAGTTTGGGTTGACAAACAGGCGAAACAATGCAAATGGGGCATTTTTAGAGCAAATCGGTGGGCTATAACCTATGGTTTTAGGGGTGGGTCCGGGGTCTGGGCGTGCTGTTGGCCAAAATTCAATCGGGATGTGCTAGGGGGGGGTGAGGATCATCCTAGTGCGGTCCGTTTAAATTTTTGGGGCCATTTGGGTGGACAAACGGGCGAAACGGCGTGAACTGAGTAATTTT
>NW_025886880.1:0-3666 GCF_002878395.1 Capsicum annuum
GTCTCCTAACAAATGTCTCTTGAATTATCAAACAAGGAAGTACGTCTCCTTATAAATGTTGCTTGAATTATCAAAACAAGGAAGTACATCTCCTTAACAATGCCGCTTGAATTACCAAACCAAGAAAGTGTGTCTCCTTACCAATGCCGCTTGAATTACTCAAACAAGGAAGTGCGTCTCTTCATAAATGTTTCTTGAATTAACCAAACAAGGAAGTGCATCTCGTTACAAATGTTGCTTGAATTGCCCAAGCAAGGAAGTGCGTCTCCAATGTTGCTTGAATTACCAAAACAAGAAAGTTCGTCTCCTTTGGAAGTGTGTCTCCTTATGATAATGCTTGAATTACCAAAATAAGAAAGTGTATATCCTTACAAATGTTGCTTGAATTGTCCAAACAAGGAAGTGCGTCCCCTTACAAATGTTGCTGGAATTACCCAAACAAGGAAGTGTGTCTCCTTACAAATGTTGTTGGAATTACCAAACAAGGAAGTATGTCTCCTTACAAATGTTGCTTAAATTTCCCACAAAAGAAAGTGCATCTCCTTATAAATATTGCTTGAATTACCAAACAAGAAAGTGTGTTTCCTCACAAATGTTGCTGGATTTACCAAATAAGAAAGTGTGTTTCCTTACAAACATTGCTGAAATTACCCAAACAAGGAAGTGCATCTCTTTACAAATGTTGCTAGAATTACCAAAATAAGGAAGTGTGTCTCCTTACAAATGCTGCTTGAATTACCATGGGTTTGAATACCAAATATGTGCAGCAACATTGCCTCTTTCATTTGTATAAGTAAGAATATTACGGCCCTTGATGTTTACGCTTTGAAATCCTTGATTCGAAGGTAGCATGTGTTCCTATTTCATACAAAAAAACTTGTTAGTTTAAAACATGGTGGTTGGTTTGTGGCTTAGCTTTCACGGCAATCGTTTTTGCCCACGTCACATTTAACCTTGCTTCCAACCATTAACATAGGTCGTTGACTTGCTGCATCATTGACCCAAACTCAGATTATTAAGAGTGACTCTGAAATAAACACAGTATCTCTGCTTTGCCATGCTCCTCAAATAAACCCTTTGAACCTTGGTATTTTCATGAATTCCCAGACTTGTTTGTTGACAAAATTTGTATGCCTTATTTCGGCTAACAATCATGTCTCTTTTATATGCTGACTTTTGTCTTGCTTTGTGCAATTGGAGAAGCTGGTAGTGGTCTTGAAATATTTCCTCACTTGTTTTGACAAGGACTTGACTCAAAGACAATAAAAAATTGACAGTGATTTTTATTTGGACAATTGGCCCAAGAAAAATAAAAATAAAAATATAAAGAAGAAAGAAAAGACAATGAATGTTCCCATTTGAAACAAAGAAATGAAAATTTTATCTAAAAATGACTGTCAACTCTAATGATTATGCTATGCATTTTGGATTAATCTGCCTGATCTTTTCATCCACACCTTCCACCAGTTGTTGTTGGTTTAATGGCCTTGAAACTGAGTTGCTTCCTTGGGCCAATTACATTCGGAGACCTCATTCGGCTAGTGGCACCTTGAAGGGTTTTTGCCAACAAACCTCTCTTATTTTTCTCTCAGCTTACCATCGCATATGGTGCCCGTAAGGGTTTTCACCGAGAAGACTCTTTCATTTTTATTTCTCTCAACTTACCATCACCTTACGGTGCCCGTGAGGATTTTCACCAATAAGACTCTCTCATTTTTATTTCTCTCTTGATTTCTTGTACTGAGGAAGACAAGTAGTTTCCAAATACATAATCATATCCCTTGCATGTTTTGCCTTAACATTCCCAAAGATTGATCTGAAGGTCTTTCTTTGGTTGTAACATGGATTTTTGATAGGTTTAGAAAGAAAGGATGACATGAGGTCCAAATGACACTTGAAGCCGGTTAGGACTTACAACTTTTGGAATCGACTCAAACAATGAGGATTAACTCATGCCCCAGTTTCTTTTGATTCGGTGATTCTAAATTATTAATTTGGTTGGACCGAGCCCTTAGTAGGGCAGCCTACGTATCTCACCCTCGAGAGAGGAGAATCAGGTCACGTGTAGTTCTGGAAGCTTGTTCTTTCACTTGATTCTAATTTTTTTTTCTTTTGTTGACTCTTTTCTCTTTGGATTTTTCTGACTCTATTTGTATTGACACTTTTTTCTTTTTGGACAAATTTTCTTTTTCTTCTTTTTTTTTTTAAACTTTTTCTGAATCTATTGTTTTGATCGACACTTTTCTTTTGAGCTTTGCTGACTATATTGATTCCAAAAGAGGGGTATGAAATAAAATAGGACTGAAGCTCAAATGGAGTAAACCAAGGATGACACGATGTTTGGATTGCAAAATAAAATGTCTTCGTCATATCAGTCCTTAAAAATGCAAGTACATATTATGTAATATAAAAGTGAGAGATGAAGATCATTTGCGACATCTTTTTAAGCAGATTGAGTCTGTGCGTCACTACTTCTTCTACAAACTCCGTCTTTGTTGTACATTCCTCACATCGAATGACTCATGCTTTCGTGGAGCAGCTTATCTTCTTGTTTCTCTTGATATAGGGATCACACATACTATTTGACCTAATTGGGACTTGTCTTTCGATCGACAACCAAGTTGTTCTTGTGATTCTCAAAATAATTGCCTTAAATTATCACCAAATGTCTCAGCACTCTATCTATTTTCTCATATGCTCTCTTTTTCTAACTTTAACCCCCTGATTCAATGTTCATGCTTAAGCTAGATTTTAAGATCTAGCTGAAAATTTCACTAGCATGTCATATCACTAGAGTCAACACAAAATGTACTATGTAAAGAAAACAAACAAACAACACATATTTAAAACACAAAGGAAAATGAGACACTTCATTTAGTTGAAACAAAAGATAAAAGAGTTTGAACATAAACAACAAAAGGACAAAACAAGACAGATCTCGAACTACAACCCTGAAATAATTCGGAGAACAGAAAATAAAATAAAACAAGCTACAAAACTCTTTTCTGGTAAGGAGAGGGGTGACTTCTCAATTGCTCATCCTGACATCTTAGCCACTGGTTTGCATATCAGCATGACTAGAGTTTTTCTCACTGTCAATATTCTGCACCATGATTGATTTATCTTGAATCATCTTTTCAATTTATCTTTTCAAAGCATGACAATTTTTAATACTGTGACCCTGAACATCAGAATGATATGTACATCGTACATTAGGATCAAAACTTCTTGAATATGGGTCAAAAGTATACCCAAGGAGAGGAGTGATCATATCCTACTATACCAATCTCTGGAATAAACTTGCATACGACTCTCCAATGGGTGTGAAGCTATCCCTCGAATTCTGTCTCATTTCATTAGTTGGCTTAAATTGAAAACCAAGCCTAGAAGGGCTTCGGTATGTATGTGGAGTTGGAGGATAACTCGATAGAGTTGGTGCATGCCAGTGTGGGTAAGATGGGGGTTAAACATATGGTTATGCATTATACATTTGATATGGAGATGGGGAAATAGAATATAATGAATTTTAGGAAGGATTCTGTGGAACTTGGCCATAAACTTGGGTTTGAGCCCGTGGGTAACGATGGTATGGTCCTCTTGCCCGTGTCTGTTGTCCAACTATAATAGCAGATGCATCTTCCTCATTTTTCTTTCCTCCAACACTTC
>NW_025886881.1:0-2077 GCF_002878395.1 Capsicum annuum
TTTTTTTTTTTAACAAATAGTAGTCAAAAACACATCTAAACTTTTCCCACATATATTACCTTAGCTGTTTAAATTCCTGCAGATTTATCACCATATATATCTATATCTATAATACCTTCAAAGCACCAAGTAAAAGACCTTAAAGTTAATTTACTAATTTTCCATCCTACCTAAACAAAACCAACGCTGAAACATCGCTTCTAATCGACCTTCACAAAAGCTTTAAAAACAACCTGTTTCACTACTTAAACCTGCTCACTTGAGCTAAAAAGATTTCATTAATGTATAGAAATCAAATGCAGCTTAGACCAAACGAATGTCCCCATCATTGATGAGGAACAACAACCAGCTTCCTTTCAAAGTCGTCGTCACCCTCATCCAAGAATTCAACCAAACAAATGTCCCTGTCATTTATGAGGAACAACAACCAGCTTCCTTGCAAAGTCGTCATCATCCTTATCCAAGAATTCGTCATCAGGGTGACCTTCATCGAAGTTGTAGTCTTCACCTTCAACCGGCTCAGGGCCAAGACCGCCTGCTCCTTCCACAACCATCTTTCCGTTCAGCTTCAAGTTCATTTTCCAAATTCGGAACAGGAAGGCCAGACACATTGTTGGTGAAAGCGGCAGGAAAATTACCATTCCCTGCAGTCATGGAAGTCGTTTTTTTTTCTTTTACATTGATCATCTTCACTCTGACCGAATGACCCCCTGTTTTCCTCTTCAGAATCTGTTTCAAGCGCATTGGTCCTTCAAATGACATATCCTCCCCGCTATCAAACTTTTTGAACTTTTGCTGGGGTTGTTACTCATTGCTCTCGGCAGTTCTCCTACCTTTGACTTCTGCGATATTACCTAACTGGAAGCTATATTCTTCCTCGAAGGCGACCACTAAGATAATTTCCATGTGAAGGTAAGTACTGCACATCCCTGATAGAGCTCTTGTTGATTCGATCTTCCAAATGCTTTTCCCTTGAAAAATCAAGAACAACGACAGATTTCAAATCATTACCTCTTCCCTCTTCATTCATTCCAGACAATAATCAATTTGTATACGATTATAGGGGCATGATGTGTAACAATTTTATATGCAGCCAAAACATTGAAGCACCTAATGATGTCACTCAAACTTTCATATATCACGGTATTCAGCTTAGAAGATCTACTGTCAACCACCACAACAATATATTTCCGATTATCAAACAGCAGCTCACAAATATGGCTAACAGAGTCTTTGCTGATGCCATTCTCCCACAAATCTTTATCAACAACTATTCCATGTCTATCAAACCATTTAACTGAAGCTGGCCAATAAAAGGTAGCTACGCAACACAAGTCGACGTTCATAACGAAAACTTTGAGGACGATGAGTTTGCGAGACCATTGATTGAATAATGTATACATAGATACAACGCGGACTTACCATTACAGGTGGAAGACAAGCCTAAAATTACTTCTCTTCGACAAAAGACAAACCTATTACAGTAATTATTTTAAGATGACCTAATAATAATAATAAAAAAAAAAAAAGCTTTTGTGCAGGAAAGGCCCATTTATTAAATACAAATTATATTTTTACCATCCTAATAACTCTCAAAAACATAAATACCCAAATAAACCCTAGTAATACTACGCAACCTTTTAAAAAAAATGTTTCAAAATTGAAGACAACCATCACACGTAAAGCAACGCTTCACACACATCTTCTTCCCCTCATTAGTTGCATATTCTATGGGAAACGGTACTTTTTCGAATCATTGCCACCAATTTTTTTCACCACCTATAAAACAACACACCACATAAAAATTTATATCAAACTCCATCTTCTGTGAATATCTTAAGGTTCGATTAACTTCTTCTTGCACATTCTAAGTTTTTTCACTTCACAACTATTGATTTACAGATCATCTCTAATTAATTACACTTACAGGCTCTAACATGGATTTGTTTTGGCAGCAAGCTATTCGCGTCACAGCTTTCCAGATCATCTGTTAGACAGCCTTTGTTTTCGACATTTGCACAACTTTCAGATTTCTTAGCAATAGCGACTTCTACATATAAAAATTTGTAAGTTTCAG
>NW_025886882.1:0-1525 GCF_002878395.1 Capsicum annuum
ATTCAAGAAATTCAATCCAAGCCTCGACTCCCACGGGTAACGAGAATTTATCCAAATGCAACCTGGAATCCATGGCTTTCACTCGATTGGGAATACAACGATCTAACACGTCTGGTCTAACTAAAGAAGGTGCATGTAAATGTTCCATCATCCATAACTACAATATCAGGTTACTGCCCTAAAAAAATCTCCTTCCTCCTTTCACTTCGGTTAAAGCCTTATATATTTCTGTTAAGATCATGTGTATGAGAGTGAACCTTCCCTTTAGATTAATGCCCTTGTCATTTTGATCCTTATGAAATAGGGCCATCACCACAGATTGCAAACGAGTATTAATATGTCTTTCTTCTAGTGGAAACACTAAGGTACCTAACAAAGCGAGGGTGAAGACTTCAAGATGCTTTTTCTCCCACTTCTCCTTAGTCACATGAAATTCATCCCAAAAGCAATCAAAACCTTTCGAGGGTCTGAATCTAGCAAACAAAAAATCTAAGGAAACCCACAAATCACTTAAACAATCCAAATGGATACCCTTACTTTTTAAACCACAAGACTGCAAAAATCTCGCGCCAGTATGATTTCGTGCTCGGATCATATCCTTCTCGATATAGGGCAAATGCAACAAACCGGATATTTACGCCAAAGTAGGAGTCATTTCACATTCCGCAAACGTGAATACCAAACCACTGGATCCCAAAAGGTCAACAAAGCCTCTATTAAATCTAGACGAGAGGTAACATGCAGAAGTTCTGTAAGATCACCTAATATTTTAACCAGTTTCTGCTGATCAACATAGTTAAACATTTCCCACTATTTGATTAAATTTTTGGGCACCTTGACAACCATCAGAACTCTAGACTTGGTGGACAAATCCATCCTATAATAAACACGAGACGTTTTCTCAAAATTTGACAGGAGTAGAAGATTCCCAACCCTTGGGATTTTTGACGCAAACATATGTAGATGGGACAGACCACATTCATGATTTCAATTTGCCGAACAGAAGTACTGAGTGAAATCAGTCTACTTGGCAAACAACTCTAGATTACGGGATGAGAGACCTAGGCTAATACTAAGACCAAGGCCGACACAAAAAATTACTGGACCCACCGAGGGTTGCCTACGTATCCCAACCCAAAGGAAGGGAATCAAGTATGCGTAGTTCATCCAGATTGGACAATTAACGATTTACTAATAAATTGGCCCTAACTTAAGAGACACTATCAAAGACAAACAAAAAAAACTTTTGAATTTTCAGCTAGACAGTGACAACACCAATTATGAAGAAAAATCTTTTTGGCATTTTTTTTTTTTGATAAATAAGTATAAAAGGCAAACAAAACTTTTTTTTTCTTTTTTTTTTCATCATTTTTTTTTAAATTCACGGTCTTGACAAAACGTAAAAAAATCTTTTTGAGTTTTTGGATTGTGAAAAACAAAAGCCATAACGAATTCTAAAATAAACTACGACATTCCTCCTTTTTTTTCATTCTTTTCGCCTCACTTTTTCTATTATTTTTTTTTT
>NW_025886883.1:0-1036 GCF_002878395.1 Capsicum annuum
TTGACGAATGTAATCCCAAGATCTTTCTGGATACTATCTCTGTATCCGTCCATTAGGTGGAGTCCACTTGAGTGTACTACTTTGCGACGATATGCCGGACTTGTTCAATTGGTGAACTTGAGAATGTCGAGTTATTGTTGTTCATATTGTCTGAAATCCATTTTCAACCCTCACGAATCGCGAATACGGGAGATGCTACTGAGTACTGAGTGAACGGGCGAAAGGAGATTGGAGATAAATCCGTTCCACCTTCATCGCATATAAATGGCTTAGCGAACTCAAGAGCACCTTTGTCAGAGACTAGCTACTTTTTGACCGATATAGTTAGGTCATAGTTAGGTCACAGTCCTATCAGGGGGCCGTATACACGTTTGTAACCTTTTCGTCGACGATAACAATGTCGTCACCGAGAATGGCTTTTTGAAAACCTTTTCCCTCTATATACTTTATATACTTTCTCAGCCGCACACTAGCATACTAACATATGGTGAGTTAGTTTAAATGCAGGCATCAAACTATTTAGCCGGGTTAGGGGTTGGTGAAGTCGGTATTTGCGAAGGAAGAATGCTATTCATCTTCCCTCGCCGTAATTATCTCTGGAAGTCGCCCCTACAACCCCTTGACTCCTGCGGGCTACGTTCGAACGAAACGAGAGTAAGGCTTTCTCCACGAGAGAATAGACTGACTACTTGGAGAGGGGTGCCTAGTTAACGGAGTTCACGAGGAAGCGACTTTAGTTAGTGAAGAGAGGCCTCACACATCAAACCATATCTTTATCTTACTGAACCGAGTGAGGTATAGACAGATTATACCACAGCTTGTGTTGTGGCGAGATGAAGGGACGAAGCCAGAGGCTCCCTTGCTTGCTTTTGCTTACCGGACAAGAAGGATTATTAGACATATTAATTATTAATAGACTATAGCGAACCATAAGGAAGACCCTCGTGGTCTCCCTTTGACTTGATAGGAAACTGAGATCACACTCTTTTCTACTCCAGACAAGTAGTACGGGATACGGACTATAACTCAAGCCTAC
>NW_025886884.1:0-1989 GCF_002878395.1 Capsicum annuum
TTTAATTATCACCAGAGAAACTTCTGCATGTTAACATGCTCTTTTATGCAGCTATTCGGCTATATGAGTACATATCCTATTGCCTATCTTAGCTATCATACACTGATAAGAGCATGAGAAAGTTGATAGAGTTGTTTAAAACGTATGAACGTGCCTTATCTCAAGACGCTGTGATGGAGAATTTTCGAACTATTATCAACAAGGTAAATTTTGTTGTGGCATCACAAGGCTTTAGGCTTGGACTAGTTTTTGGAAGTTATTGGGAATTCATTTCACATTGTTAAAGGTTTATTTGCCTATTTGAATGTCTTCAATTTGGGGAAGAAGTTTGCTAAACCTGAACTCAAATCTTGCATTGAGGAGTTTGAGGAAAATTTGAATAAGTTCCACATCGAGAGGAAGGAACATGAACTTACTGCCTATAGACACCTAATTTTTTCCCTCCCGAAGTCCAATTTTATCCATTTTTATCTTACCTTATCACGCACCCTCACCCATGTGATTATCCCTCCATAAAATGACAAAAATAACAACCCCTAACTAATTTTATCTTATTCTAACAACCCCTCCCTATTAAATTTTAACACCTCACATACCCAATCTCACCACCTACCCCACCTAACCCCTACCCCTACATACCCTCCCTCTCTCATGGGATACACAAAAAAAAAGATAAAGACTCACCGGGAGCCCACGTGATGAGTGAGGATTTTCCATTCTTGAATTGAGAAAAGGAACCTTCTAGGAAAGGGGTAAGGGGGGACCATTTTTGGTTTTGGGTGGTTTTCATTTTAGTATATAGATATATATAGAGTACAAAAAAAAGGGGAGCTCACACTTTTTTTCTCCTAAGATCACAAAACACATACATAGAGAATATACAGAGAAGGGATCATAAAACCGAGGGATTCCATTTTTCTTTCTTCTTTTTCTCACCCACAATAACTTCAACACCATCACAGGCATATGGATTCACCAATAGACACACAAACGTCTTCTTCCAATTCTTTGGTTCTTCTAGAAACATACGCAAGAAACAAAAACCACACCCACACTTCACTGAATACGCACACAACATAATTTTTTCTCCGCACATGACTAACGCACAAATCACAAACACCACACATAGTGAAGGGCGAGTGATGGAGAGACAGTAGTGAGTGGGAGACAGTTCTGAACAGTGAGAGATATGAGAGATCGAGAGAGAGACAAACAAGGGTCGAATCGGTAAAGCTAAATGGAAATCGATAGGAATGTGGTGGGTTTGAGTTGGCCGGTGACCTCTTCTCCGGAGCTGACTATTTCTGATCTTTTTTAGGAGATTCCATTTAGAAAACATTAAAATTCGCCAGAAATTCAATCCTTTTCTCACTATTCGTGCTGCTATCTGCGTTCACGGAGTTCTGGCAACTAGATTTTTTAGGTTTTCTCATATTTTTGGGCTCAGATATTCACACACATTTTTGGACTTCTGTTTGAGTCAGGTTTTGGGGGTCATCGTGGTTTGAACTGGTTTTATTCGATTCGGGAGTTTGAGTTTGAGGTCAGTCAGTAGTGGTTCATTGGTCCCGGGTCTTTTGTCAGTTCAAGTTGGTCGAATAAAAGCCCCAAGTTAAGGTCATCTCCTTATCTTATTCGTATTCTTAGTTCATTTTATTATGGTGAGTGGTTGATTATTGTCGTCTTGACTTTCTCTTTATCTTATGCGTGAGGTGAATGATGAATGTCGAGTATTATTGATTAATTGCTGAAATAGTATTGTGAATTGATAGTCGAAGCATATGTTAATCATGTGATTGAGTATGAAATTGGGGATGGGAATTGCAAGGTTGATAAGATGAATTTGGATTACCTTTGACTTTATTGTTGTTATGTTTCGTTCGGAATAAATATCAAGTTATAAATCCGATAGCATCATGTTTAGGCCAACAATGGATAGGCTAAATTAGGTTGGGTAGGCAAAGTTTAGGATCTGTGATTATTAAAATG
>NW_025886885.1:0-3672 GCF_002878395.1 Capsicum annuum
ATTTTGGGCCAATTCGGTGTGCTATTGCCTACGATTTTAGGGGTGGGCACGGGGTCCAGTGTGATTTTGGCCCAAAATCGACTGAGCTGCCCCAGGCAGGTGGAAAGCAGCCTAGTGTGGGCTATTTGGTTTTTGGGCTATTTGGGTCATCAAACGGGTGAAACGACGTGAACGACCCTTTTTGGGTCAATTCTGTGTGCTATATCCCACGGTCTTCAGGGAAGGCCTGGGGTCCGTACGAGATTTTGGCTAAAAATCGATCGTCATGCCCTAGGAAGGTGAGGAGCAGCCTAGTATGGGCCATTTTATGTTTTTGGGCAATTTGGGTGGTTAAACGGGTGAAACGACGTGAATGGACCATTTTCAGGCCAATTTAGTATGCATAGCCCATGGTTTTTGGGTTGGGACCGGGGTCCGGGCGTGATTTTTACCAAAAATTGATCAGGCTATGCTAGGAAGGATAAAGAGCGGCCTAGTGTGGGCTATTTTATTTTTTGGGCGGTTTGGGAGGTCAAATGGGCGAAACAGCTCGAACGAGCCATTTTTGGGCTAATTCTATGTGCTATTGCCCACAAGTTTTTGGGTGGGCATGGGTTTTGGGTGTGATTTTGGCCAAAAATTGCTCGGGCTCTCCTAAGAAGGCTGGGGAGCAGCCTAGTGTAGGCCACTTTGGTTTTATAGGCGATTTGGGTTGTTAAACGGGCGAAACAGTGCAAACAGGCCATTTTTGAGCCAATTTGGTGTGCTATAACCCAAGTTTTTTGGGGTGGGCCCGGGATGCAGTTTTGACTTTGGCCAAAAATCGATTGGGCTACCCTATACAGGTTGTGAAGTGACTTAGTGTGGGCTATTTTGTTTTTTTGGGTTATTTGGGTTGTTAAACAGGCGAAACTGTGCGAATGGGCCATTTTCGAGCCAATTCAGTGAGCTATAGCCCACAATTTTTGGGGTGGGCCTTGGGTTTGGGTGTGATTTTGGCCAAAAATCGATCGGGCTATACTAAGCAGGTTGCGGAGAAGCCTAGTATGGCACATTTTGTTTTTTTGGGCAGTTTTTCTTGTCATACGGGAGAAACGGTGCGAACGGGCCATTTTCAAGCTAATTCGGTATGCTATAGCCCACAGTTTTTAGGGTGGGCTTAGGATCTGGGCGTATTTTTGTCGATAATCGATCGGGCTGCCCCAGGTAGGCTGGGAAGCCCTTTAGTATGGGCCCCTTTTAGTTTTTGGGTTGTTTATGTCTTTAAACGGGTGAAACCCTATGAACAGGCCATTTTCGGGCTAATTCGGTGTGCTATAGCCCACAGTCTTCAGGGTGGGCCTGGGGTCTGAATGTGATTTTGGCCAAAAATCGATCGGGCTATCCCAGACATGCTGGAGAGCGGCCTAGTGTGGGAAATTTTGTTTTTTTGCGCGGTTTGGGTTGTCAAACGGGCGAAACAGTGCAAACGGTCCATTTTTGGGCTAATTCAATATGCTATAACGCATGATTTTTGTGGTAGGCCTAGAGTTTGGGCGTGATTTTGGCCAAAAATCGATCGGGCTGCCCCAGGCAGGTTGTGGAGTGGCCTAGTATGGGCCATTTTGTTTTTTGGGATGTTTGGGTCATTAAACGGGAGAGAATGGGCTATTTTCAAGCCAATTCGGTATGCTATAGCCCACGGTTTTTAGGGAAGGCCCATGGTTCGGGCGTGATTTTTATTAAAAATCGATCAAACTGCCCTAGGCAGTCTAAGGAACGGTTTAGTAGGGCCATTTTAGTTTTTTGGGTGGTTTGGATCGTCAAACGGGCGAAACAGCTCAAAACGGCCATTTTGGGCTAATTCGGTGTGCTATAGCCCACAATTTTTTGGGTGGGCCTGGGGTTTGGGTGTGATTTTGGCCAAAAATCGATTGGGCTTCCCCAGGCAGGTTGGGGAGTATCCTATTATGGGCCATTTTGTTTTTTTGGGCAGTTTAGGTTGTCAAATGGGCGAAACTGCGTGAACGAGCCATTTTCAGGCCAATTTTGTGTGGTATAGCCCACAATTTTTGGGGTGAGCCTGGGATCCGGGAGTGAGTTTGGTCTAAAATCGATCGAGCTTCCATGGGCAGACTGGAGAGCTTCCTAGTGTGGTTCAGTTTGTTTTTTGGGCGATTTGGGTTGTCAAACCGGCGAAACGGCACGAACGGACCATTTTCAGGATAATTCGATGTGCCATAGCCCATGATTTTTGGTGTGGGCTCGGGGTGTGGGCATGATTTTTGCCCAAAATTTATTAAGCTACCCCAGAAAGGCTGGGAAGCGGCCTAGTATAGGACATTTTTTTTTGGGGCGGTTTGTGTTGTCAAACGGATGAAACAACGGTAACGGTCTAGTTTTTGGCCAATTTTGTGTGTTATAGCCCATTGTTTTTGAGGTTGTCCTAGGGTCCGGGCGTAACTTTGGCTGAAAATCGATCGAGCTGTCCAAGGTAGGCTGGGGAGCTACCTAGTATGAGCCTTTTTGTTTTTGTGGGCGGTTTGGGTGGTCAAACGGGCAAAACGGTGCAAACAGGCATTTTTGGGTTAATTCAGTGTGCTATAGCCCACGGTTTTAATGGTCGACCCGGGGTCCGAGCATGATTTTGGTCAAAAATCTAGCGGGTTACCCCAAGCTGGCTGGGAAGCAACCTAGTATGGGTCATTTTGTTTTTTTGGGTAGTTTGGGTGTTTAAACAAGCGAAACGGCGCAAACGGGCCATTTTCAAGCCAATTCAGTTAGCTATAACCCATGGTTTTCGGGGTGGGCTCAGGGTTTGGGCGTGATTTAGGCTGAAAATTTATCAGGCTGCCCCTGGCTGGATTAAGAGTGGCCTAGGGTGGGCCATTTTTGTTATTTGGGTAGTTTGGTTGGTCGAACAGGCAAAATGGCGCAAACGGGTCATTTTTGAGCTTATTCGGTGTCCTATAACCTATGATTTTTGGGGTGGGCTAGGGGTCCGAGCGTGATTTTGGCCAAAAATTGATCGAGCTGCCTCAGGCTAGCTGGGAAGAAGCCTAGTGTTGGCCATTTTGTTTTTAGGGCGGTTTGGGTGGTCAAACGGGCGAAACAACGCGAATGGGCCATTTTTGGCCAAATTCGGTGTGCTCTAGCCCACGGTTTTTGGGGTAGGCTCGGGGTCTGGTCGTGATTTTGGTTAAAAGTTGATCGTGTTTCCTGGGGAAGGCTAGGGAGCGGCCTAGTATGGGTCATTTTATTTTTTTAGTGCTTTAGGTGGTCAAACGATCAAAACGACGCGAAAGGGTCTTTTTCAGACCAATTCAGCATGCTATAGCCCACGATTTTTGAGGTGGGCTTGGGGTCTAGGCATGATTTTTGCCAAATATCAACGGGCTACCGCAGGCTGGCTGGGGAACAACCTAGTATGGCCCATTTTAGTTTTTTGGGTAGTTTGGGTGTTCAAACGAGCGAAATGGCGCGAATGGGTCAATTTTGGGCCGATACGATATGCTATAACCCACATTTTTTGGTGTGGGCCCGGGGTTCAGGTGTGATTCTTTCCCAAAAATGATTGAGCAGCCCCAGGCAGGCTGGGGAGCAGCCTAGACTAGGCTATTTTCTTTTTTATGGCAGTTCAGGTGGTCAAACAGGAGAATTGGAGCGGACGAGCCATTTTTGGGCAAATTTGATATGCTATAGCCTACATTTTTT
>NW_025886886.1:0-1876 GCF_002878395.1 Capsicum annuum
CTTCCTATACTCTATATTCTCAAACTAATACACAAATCATTTCATGCTTTTTTTCACGGAATGTGTAATGTTTTGCTTTCCCCAACTTTCCGAATTTGTATAGTTTGGCAACTCAGTCTCATGAGTATTGAAATACTCTTACTATATTGATCAAAAAGTAGAAATTTTGAATTTCCCATATGAGGATTTGGATGAGTAAATATGGATGAACGAGCATATCTCGAAAAGTAATCTTTTAAAACGACATAGAATGCAAATATCATGAGAAAATAAAGCTATATATTAGCTATTAAATATAACGAAAGAAGAATTTAGAATCACAAGAGAATTCAAAATTTAAAATTAATCAAATCCTTTACAAATAGAGATAAAAGTCTTTAGGCAAAAGCTGTTTGGTTCACATGAACCCATGTGTTATAGTGTAGACCCACCTCTGCTTGTTACCTCCCGTCACGAACATAGGTATTATGCGATGTTCGAGCTAATATGGATGCACTTTGGCTTATCGTCTAGTACTTAATTATTACCTTCCTAGTTTTGGATTCATAGACAACACTTTAGGTTCTGCCGTCACTAGATTGAAGCTTCAGATTTGCTTCCATCTTCTTCCTGAGAGTAGAGATTACAAAAGAACAGACATTACAATATTTAGTTGAAAGATAAAACATTTGGGGAAGGTAAAAAGAAGCTACTTCAAGTGACGAACATAAATAAGTATCTGACTATTACTATTACTATTAAGATGGAAAGATAGCAGTGGAGTTGATTTTTTATACAGCCAGCTAGCGCTACAAGACAAACCTTAGAAATGAACCTCTGATGTAGCCATTCATTCAGGTCATCTACTTTCACCTTATCATCATTGTTCACATTTTTGAGACTTGGTGTACTGACAGATCCCTGTTGGACAAACGTCTTCATTTCAGGGCATTTATGAATCTCCACTTCTCTGAGGAATGGAAATTCAAGAGCTTGCTTAGTCAGAATGAAATGCCCCAGCTTTCGCAGATTTTCAAGTTTCAGCTTTTCCAATCGGGGAAATAAGGGCTCATTACACATAATTTCATCTCCTTGTTGTTCCTCTTCTGTGATCACTTCTTCCATTGATTGACAGCCTCTTATGCGTAGTCTTTGGAGATTCACAAGACTTCTGGCCACTGATGGAGACATCAAGTTTCTCAATTTTTCACACCACAATACTTCCAAGGTTACAAGTTTGCTGAAGTAGGCAGTTGGAAGTTGGTGAGAGCATAGAGCAGTTATGCTGCCAGCGCATTGGAGGTTTAGCACTTCCAGGTTGGGACAAGAAACCTGCAAACATTGGCAAGGTATCAACTCCATTTATTTATGATGTCTTGCAAATAATTAATAAAATTCTTATTTATGGTGTGTTTTTTAATGTTATTTTATTACAGTAAGTTAAATCTTTTTTAGACTAAATCATTAGATATCAATAAAATGTAAATACATATGAATACACAATATATAAATTAATTGTATTATCCATTTAATCATAATGCAGAAGTTAATAAATATTCTGCTTGAGAAACTGTGAAAGAAATTATTTTTTCTTAATAATCACGTAGAACAGTAGAAATACTCCTTTTCATCAAAAAGAGGGTCGAAAGTGTCAACTCATTTGTTCTTTCAAACTCATATTCATATTTCAAGATATTTTCTTCTAATTTGAGATGATGAATTAATATTTTCTTCTAATTTGAGATGATGAATTATCGGTAATTTTTAAAATTGAACAAAGTTTATCAGTTTTTGGGTTTTATAATGACTTTTATATATTACTTTAAAATTTGGTCAAGTTTGAATACGTACATCATTGCAAAGTTATTGTTAGACTTAAAATAATAACTACTATGTG
>NW_025886887.1:0-1846 GCF_002878395.1 Capsicum annuum
TTTTGATTAATTCGTTAGGATGAGCTGTCGTTGTTGACTTGTTCGTTGCTTTACTGTTGTTGAAAAGGGCTTTGCATGTTGTCGCTTGCTGCTATTGTTGCGTCATTCAATTGTTGATACAGCTGTTGTGCGCAACTGTTGTTTCTATCGTTGTGTATGTTTGGCGGGTTGGGTTTTGGGGCTACTGATTGTTTGAGGTCGTTGTTTATACTAGTTTGTTGAGATCATTGTTTTGTTGTTGTTTCTAGATTGTTGGTGTAAGTTGTTGAAGTTGCTGTTGTTGGAGTTGTACACTGAAGGGCAGGGGTTAAAATAGTCTTTACCTATTAACTAATATCTTTTTGAATAAAATTGCCCTTGATCAATGAAGTAAATTACATAAATGACCCTCATAATGGATAACAACTCCATATTTATATTTTTCAACTTTTATTTTTTTCTCTTTTTAATTTTACTTTAATTTTTATTTTTTATTTTCTCTTTTTATTTTTAATTTTCTCAATTCTTACTTTTTTCCTTTTTTCCTCTCAACTTCTTTCTTTTCTTTTTTATTTTTTATTTTTTCTTTCCTCTCTTTTATTTTATTCTTTTTAGTTTTTCTTAACCCTTAATTTTTTTTCCTTACACCTTTCAACGTCTAATTTTATAAAAAGATTTTTTGTTCTTAAATTTTTTTTTCTTTTTTTTCTGTTTAAATTTTTCTCGACCTTTATTTTTATTTAATCTTTCTTTTTTTGTCAACCTTTATTTTTTTCTATTCTCTCTCAACCTCTACATTTTCTTTGATTTTTATTTTTGAAATATATTTCTTCAATTTCTTCTTTTTTTGCAATTTTTATTATTTTTGTTCGTTTCTTCGATTTCTTCTATTCAAGTTACATCTTCTGAGCAAGAGTTGACACTATCACATTATAAAGGCAAGACTTACGACTTTCGAACAATAAGCTATGTTTCATGGGCAAAAATTGACGCTACTACATTGTAAAGGCAAGACTTATGACTTTCAAACAAGTTATGTTTCATAGGCAAGAGTTGACATTACCACATTGTATTTTGATTTATGAGATATTTTATAACTCTTACCTTAGAAGAAACTTAGCTAGGAACTTTCAAATAACAAATTATACTCCACGGGCAAAAGTTGAATCTATCACATTATGTTTTCATTTATGAGATATTCTACAACTATTGCCTTAGAAACAGGACTTAGCTCAAGGACTTTGAAACTACAAATTATGCCCCACGAGTAAGAGTTGACTCTACCACATTATGTTTTCGTTTATGAGATATTCTACAACTATTGCTTTAGGGGCAAGACTTAGCTTAAGAACTTTCAAACTACAAATTATGCCCCACGGGCAAGAGTTGACTCTACCACGTTATATTTTCATTTATGAGATGTTCTACAACTATTGCCTTAGAGACAAGACTTAGCTCAAAGACTTTCAAATAACAAATTATGCCCCACAGGCAAGAGTTGACTCTACCACATTATGTTTTCATTTATGAAATGTTCTACAACTATTGCCTTAGAGGCGAGACTTGACTCAAGGACTTTCAAACTACAAATTATATCTCACGGGTAAGAGTTGACTCTACCACGTTATATTTTCATTTATGATATATTCTACATCTATTGCCTTAGAGATAAGACTTAGCTCAAGGACTTTCAAATAACAAATTGTGCCCCACGGGCAAGAGTTGACTCTACCACATTATGTTTTCATTTATGAGATGTTTTACAACTATTGCCTTAGAGGCAAGACTTGACTCGAGGACTTTCAAACTAAAAATTATGTCCTACGGGCAAGAGTTGACTCTACCACGTTATGTTTTCATTTATGAG
>NW_025886887.1:1946-2859 GCF_002878395.1 Capsicum annuum
ACCACGTTATGTTTTCATTTATGAGATGTTCTACAACTATTGCCTTAGAGGCAAGACTTGGCTCAAGGACTTTCAAACTACAAAGTATGCCCCACGGGCAAGAGTTGACTCTACCACGTTATATTTTCATTTATGAGATGTTCTACAACTATTGTCTTATAGACAAGACTTAGCTCAAGGACTTTCAAACAACAAATTATGCCCCACGGGCAAGAGTTAACTCTACCACATTATGTTTTCATTTATGAGATGTTCTACAACTATTACCTTAGAGGCGAGACTTAACTTAAGGACTTTCAAACTACAAATTATACCTCACGGGCAAGAGTTGACCCTACCACGTTATATTTTCATTTATGATATATTCTACATCTATTGCCTTAGAGACAAGACTTAGCTCAAGGACTTTCAAACAACAAATTCTACCTCACGGGCAAGAGTTGACTCTACCACATTATGTTTTCATTTATGAGATGTTCTACAACTATTGCCTTAGAGGCAAGACTTGACGCAAGGACTTTCAAACTAAAAATTATGTCCTACGGGCACGAGTTGACTCTACCACATTATGTTTTCATTTATGAGATGTTCTACAACTATTGCCTTAGAGGCAAGACTTAGCTCAAGGACTTTCAAACTACAAAGTATGCCCCACGGGCAAGAGTTGACTCTACCCCGCTATATTTTCATTTATGAGATGTTCTACAACTATTGCCTTAGAGACAAGACTTAGCTTAAGGACTTTCAAACAAAAAATTATGCCCTACGGGCAAAAGTTGACTCTACCACATTATATTTTCATTTATGAGATGTTCTACAACTATTGCCTTAGAGACGAGACTTGACTCAAGGACTTTCAAACTACAAATTATACCTCACGGGCAAGAGTTGTAGAACATCTCATAAATGAAAA
>NW_025886887.1:2959-4298 GCF_002878395.1 Capsicum annuum
AAATGAAAACATAATGTGGTAGAGTCAACTCTACCACATTATGTTTTCATTTATGAGATGTTCTACAACTATTGCCTTAGAGGCAAGACTTGACGCAAGGACTTTCAAACTAAAAATTATGTCCTACGGGCAAGAGTTGACTCTACCACGTGATGTTTTCATTTATGAGATGTTCTACAACTATTGCCTTAGAGGCAAGACTTAGCTCAAGAACTTTCAAACTACAAAGTATGCCCCACGGGCAAGAGTTGACTCTACCCCGCTATATTTTCATTTATGAGATGTTCTACAACTATTGCCTTAGAGACAAGACTTAGCTTAAGGACTTTCAAACAACAAATTATGCCCTACGGGCAAAAGTTGACTCTACCACATTATATTTTCATTTATGAGATGTTCTACAACTATTGCCTTAGAGACGAGACTTGACTCAAGGACTTTCAAACTACAAATTATACCTCACGGGCAAGAGTTGACTCTACCACGTTATATTTTTATTTATGATATATTCTACAACTATTGCCTTAGAGAAAAGACTTAGCTCAAGGACTTTCAAACAACAAATTCTGCCCCACGGGCAAAAGTTGACTCTACCACATTATGTTTTCATTTATTAGATGTTCTACAACTATTGCCTTAGAGGCAAGACTTGACTCAAGGACTTTCAAACTACAAATTATTTCCTACGGGCAAGAGTTACCTCTACCACGTCATGTTTTCATTTATGAGATGTTCTACAATTATTGCCTTAGAGGCAAGACTTGGCTCAAGGACTTTCAAACTATAAATTATGCCCCACGGGCAAGAGTTGACTTTACCACATCATGTTTTCATTTACGAGATGTTCTACAACTATTTCCTTAGAAGCAAGACTTAATTAGCTCAAGGACTTTCAAACTCCAAATTATGTCCCACGGGTAATAGTTGACTCTACCACGTTATGTTTTCATTTATGAGATGTTCTACAACTCTTGCCTTAGAGGCAAAACTTAGCTCAAACACTTTCAAACTACAAATTATGCCCCACGGGCAAGAGTTGACACTATCACGTTATGTCTTCATTCATGGAATGTTCTACAACTCTTGCCTTAGAGGCAAGACTTAATTAGCTCAAGGACTTTCAAACTCCAAATTATGTCCCAGGGGTAATAGTTGACTCTACCACGTTATGTTTTCATTTATGAGATGTTCTACAACTCTTGCCTTAGAGGCAAAACTTAGCTCAAAGACTTTTAAACTACAAATTATGCCCCACGGACAAGAGTTGACACTATCACGTTATGTCTTCATTTATGGAATGTTCTACAACTCTTGCCTTAGAGGCAAGACTTAGCTCAAG
>NW_025886888.1:0-2170 GCF_002878395.1 Capsicum annuum
TCCCTACACTTATTCATTTTCAACCTACCAACTCACCAAACATAACCACATCCACAAAAAAAACTCCTTCAAAGTCACTACACTTAACCATTTTAAACCTACAAATTCACCAAACATTACCACTTTAAAAAAAAAAAGCTCCTTTAAAGTCCATACACTTAACCAATTTAAACCTACCAATTCGCCAAACATAACTAATTTCAAAACTAAAAAGCACCTTTAAAGTGCCTACACTTAACCATTTTGAACCTACCAACTCACCAAATATAAACACTTCCAACATAAAAAAATACCTATAAAGTCCCTACACTTAACCATTTTGAACCTACCAAGTCACAAAACATTACCAATTTCAAAACAAAAAATACCCTTAAAGTCCTTATACTTAACCATTCTCAACCTACCAAGTCGCCAAATATAACCACTTTCAAAACAAAAAAGAACTTTAAATGTCCCTATATTAACCATTATCAACCTACCAAGTCACCAAACATAACCATTTACAAAACTAAAAAATACCTTGGAAGTCCTTACGCTTAACCATTTTCAACCTACTAAGTCGCCAAACATAACTACTTTCAAAACCAAAAATCCACTTCAAAGTCCCTTCACATAACCATTTTCTACCTACCAAGTCACCAAAAATAATGAATTTCAAGAAAAAAAAACTCCTTTAAACTTCCTACACTAAACCATTTTCAACATACCAAGTCACCCAACATAACCACTTTCAATACTTAAAAACACCTTTAAAGTTCCTACACCTAACAATTGTAAACCTCCCAAGTCACCAAACATAACCAATTACAAAACAAAAAACCACCTTTAAAGTCCTTACACTTAACTATTTTAAACATACCAAGTTACCAAACATATCCACTTTGATAACAAAAAAGCACCTTTAAACTCCCGACACTTAACCAGTTTGAAACTATCAAATCAGCAAACATAACCACTTTCAAATCTAAAAATCACCTTTAAAGACCCTACACTTAACCCTTTTCAACCTACCAACTCACCATACATAACCATTTTCAAAACAAAAAAGCACCTTCCAATTCCCTCCACCTAACTATTAACAATGTACCAACTCACCAAACAAAACCAAATTCAAAATTAAAAAACACCATTCAAACCCCTATGCTTAACCATTTTCAACCTACCAATTCACCAAACATTACCACTTTTTTAAAAAAAAACACCTTTAAAGTTCATACACTTAACCAATTTAAACCAACCAAGTCGCCGAACATAACTAATTTCAAAACAAAAAAGCACCTTTAAAGTGCCAACACTTAACCATTTTCAGCCTACCAAGTCACCAAATAAAAACACTTTAAAAACAAAAAAATACTTATAAAGCCCCTACAATTAACCATTTTCAACCTACCAAATCACAAAACATTACCAATTTTAAAACAAAAAATACCCTTAAAGTCCCTATACTTAACCATTCTCAACCTACCAAGTCACCAAAAAATAACGACTTTAAAAACAAAAAAGAACTTTTAATGTCCCTACACTTAACCATTTTCAACCTACCAAGTCACCAAACATAACCATTTTAAAAACTAAAAAATACCTTGAAAGTCCCTACACTTAACCATTTTCAACCTACCAAGTCGCCAAACATAACTACTTTCAAAACCTAAAGCACCTTTAAAGTCCCTTCACTTAACAATTTTCTCCCTACCAAGTCACCAAACATAACCAATTTTTTTTTTTAAAACTCCTTTAAAGTTCCTACACTTGACCATTTTCAACATAACAAGTCACCCAACATAACCACTTTCAATATTAAAAAACACCTTTAAAGTTCCTACACATAACCATTTTCAACCTCCCAAGTCACCAAACATAACCAATTTCAAAACAATAAAGCACCTTTAAAGTCCCTACACTTAACTATTTTAAACCTACCAAGTCACCAAACTTAACCACTTTGATAACAAAAAAGCACCTTTAAACTCCCAACACTTAACCCGTTTGAACCTACCAAGTCACCAAAAATAACCACTTTCAAAACTAAAAACCACCTTTAAAGACCCTACACTTACCCCTTTTCAACATACCAACTCACCATATATAACCATTTTCAAAACAAAAAAGCACCTTTCAATTCTCTCTACTTAACTATTTTCAATGTACCAACTCACCAAATAAAACCAAA
>NW_025886889.1:0-1741 GCF_002878395.1 Capsicum annuum
TTTTTTCATCGATTTTTAAATTTTTGTGGATTTGGGGGATGAAGATTGTCAGTACTATCTGTTTCATGATTTCCATAGTCTTTACGGGATCGTTACGCTGCTTCGATCTCAACTCTTCAATGCTAACACCTTCCTTCAACTGAACTACTACGATTTGCATGTTCTGCCATTATAGTGGAACTCTAAAAATTTCAACACACAAAAATTAAACAAAAATAAAAAAACTCCAAAAAATCACCACACAGAAGAATGTGGAAAAAGAATTCCCCAATAATTTCAACACACAAAAATAAAAATAAAAAATAAAAAACCCCAAAAACAAAAACGTTGAAGAATGTGGAAAAAATGCCGAAAATAAATTACATATAAGAACTTATATGGAAAAGATAACATACATTATCTGTAAAATCAACTTACCTTAATAGATGGGGACAATGTTTATCAAGAATTTGAGAGAAAAAATCCGAATTTGAAGAAATAGGTTTGTACTTTATCAGAATTTGAAGAAATAGGCTAGAAAAAAATCTCAAATTTCTAAAAAAATTTCAATTCAAAACAAAACAACCCCAAATTTTTGAAATTTTCCCAATTCAAAATGCAGAAGAATGTGAAAAAATAATGCCAAAAAAATTTACAAAAAAAAGTTATATGAAAAAGATAAAATGCATTAACTGTAAAATCAACTTACCTTAATAGATGGAAACAATGTTTATCGAGAATCAGAGAGAAAAAGCAGAATTTAAAAAAAAAAAATAGCAGAAGAGAGATATTGGAGAGAATTAAAATTTTTATGAATGGCATGAAAATAGGGTTATGGGAAGATAAAGTGACGTGAAAAGAGGATAGTGAAAATATATGGGTAAAAGTCACGCGCTTGGTAATAAAAAAGGTAACATATTGCTACTTTTGCTATTAGTTGTAATTTTGAGAAATTATTGCTATTACTTGTAATTAATGTCTTAGGTATGCTAGTTTATGCAATTTTTCCTTAGAAAATTCACCCCGGCCCAATCCAAAGCCCCATATCTTATGGGTACTAATCTTTTACTTTGTTTAATTTTATTTTTAATTGAATAAATACGAATCTAATTAAAAAGAGTCGCCAATTGGACCCAACCAAAACTATATATATTCAAAATATTCTTTTATTAATTTGTGAATTAATATTACTCGAACCTTCCATATTACTTCTTCTTCCCAACTAGCTAGATACTTATACTAAAATAAACAATAATTTAAAGAAGGAATTTGAACTAGAATGACTTGTCATGTGACAGTTTTGGGTCTCTAATTGAAAAGAATATTAACATATTTTAATTTTTTCTAGATATTGTGAAAAGAAAACAATTTTATATTTTGCTAACAAATATGATTGATATAGCATATGATATGATCCTTAAATAGCAAAATGCTAAATGATAATATGAGTATATATGCATATGTATTTTGTTGGATCGATTCTTATTAATTGAACTTTTATTTATATGATAAAGATTTAAAAAATAAAAAAAGTAAATGATTAGTACTCGTCGGATTTGGGTTGGGATGGATCAGGTTTATAAAATTGAATTTGTATTTAATAAATGTAAAAACTATATAAAAAATACTACCCATTAGAAGTTGAATTTTCGACATATGTAACTTTTGTTAACGTAAGGGAAAAGACTTGTGATTTTTGTATTAGAAAATATAGTTAAAGTGACTTTAGTGAAAAAATCGTAGTTATAGGACCATGTATGAG
>NW_025886890.1:0-4299 GCF_002878395.1 Capsicum annuum
CGGCAAATTGGTCCTATTTTCTAGAAAATTGAATTTTGCAATAACAAATTTTTCTTAATTGTTGATAGAGAAAATGAGAGTAAAATTTTAAATTAATACACTGATTTGGACTACTTAACTCTTTGCAAAAGAGAGAGACAGTTATGTAGGTGGTGTATTTGTTTAGTAGATTTTTTTTTAATACTGTACTCTGTGTTGCATTTTTTTAATTATTGTGAAATTTAGTAAAAGTACCTAGTGGTCCAATACTTTTTTAAGAGGGGTAATTTAGTAACTTTAGCAAGGTCAATGCCTATTCCTTAAATATCGTGTCCGGTCAAATGATGACATATAATTTGAGACGGAGGGAGTATTATGATATTCAATGTTCATCAATCCATAAGCAAGTTAATTTCTATAGTTCCCAGTAGCTTACAATGAGTTGGTCTGATTCAAACCTATTGCTCTATACAACTCTTAAGACAAATTTAAAAAATCAATCTTCTGTAAATAGAAAATGTAAATCAAAAATCAATCTTTAGAGCAAGTAAAAATGACCAAAGGATAGCAAAAATTAATTAGTATCGCATAACAAGAAGATATCCAAAGGATAATTGAATTAGTTAGTACCATAACAATATTAACTACAGATCTAGAGAAAATAGATTAAAACTTGAATTAATTAATTTGTATAATAGATCAATAATAATAACAGATTTGAAAAAAAAGGATTATGGCTTGAAATAGTTAGCATCATGTGTCATATATATAACAAACATCAAATGAAAACTTGGTCGAAAACATGCTCGACCATCAAAGATGCACTTACCAAACATAAATCATGAGGACTAATAAAAATTGAGATTAAGAACATGAATTTTGCTTGAAACTCGTGTTTTGGTGTCAAGGTGCGCAGGAAATACAGTGGAGAACAGAAAAACAGAGGAAATGAAGATGAAAGAAGATTTTAGGAAAGTAAAACAGTAGAGGCAAAAGACACGGTAAAGTGTCATTGATTGGAGGTTTTAGTTACCAAAATACCCTTACTGTTGGTGTTGTTAACGAAAATATCCTCAAATAAGACAAAATAGTAGTAACTAAAGTCTTCATTTATATAAAAGATTAAAATATAATCATTATTATTTTAAAAAAATGTATAAATTTTAGTAACTAAAAATATATTAGTGAAATAACTTTTAACCTTGCAAGAGTAAAGAATGTATTAAGGAGTGTGTCCAATTCAAATGGGGTAAATAGAAAAGATTGAAAGGTTTATTCAACTATTTTACATTGAGTCCACTTAATTCATTGATATTTTAGACAATACTTCCTCAATATTCATAATAAATGAATTGTTTAGATATTGTTGATATTTAAGGTAATTTAATTGTTTCAATAATAATGTTGAAATTTTTATTTATTCTTATACTTCCTTTTTGTATTTCTTATATCATGAATTTAAGAAATTTAATTGTTCTTATTTATTTATTGTTTTGAATTAGTTTTTTAAAAGTCAGTATTGGAAGCCAATTTTGACACTGTGATGTTGACACCCAAGTTTGACCTCCCGAAACTACATTTAGTCTGTTATTTTAACAAAATCGTGAATTTTTAAACATTAGTATTTTTGCATATTTTCTTGCATCAAACAGATTTCCGACATATCGCATTCATAATTTAGAAAATGCATAAATCATCAATTATCTTTTAGAATCATATTGTTATAATATTCTAAAATTAAAATGACATTTTTATAATTTAATTAATTAAATTATTTTCACGTAATTATGCACACTCACAATTTTGCAAAATACATTGTCTAGTTTTGCTTTATTTAATACTATTTATTGATATTATTATTTATTGACATTTTTATTATATATATTAATATTATTTATTTTTTATCATTTATTATTATAATTTATTGTTTGATTATTATTTTTTTTCATTATTATTTTTTATCTTTTATTATATTTTTTTTATTATTTCTTATTTAATATTTTTATTTATTATTTAGTTACTATTATCATATATATTCCTACTTTAATTGAAATAACAGCCTAATCAAAATTACCTTGCATGATTTTGTTTACCTTTTAATCCAATTATAGCCTATTTTTACCCAATCCATTACAATCTTAACCCAATTTCTTACAATTTAAGCCATTATTTTTCATCCTACCCACATTTTAATTCCCCTATGACATTAAATCATAGCTGTCGATCAAAAACCAATCCAACGGTGGACATCAAAATATCTCTCTTTCCCTATTTCAAACCTATAAACCGTAACTCAAATTTTTTTCCCCAACTTCCAGCTCTATCTCTCCACCACTATTTTCTCTCTCTCTACAAACACCTCCAAATCTGGATCTCCCCCCCCTCCTCCGATCTCTCCGTCGCCAATCGACCACCAAAACCACCCCCTCCGCTCCAAGTCCTCGTCGCCATCCCGCCATCTCCGGCGAACAGCCTTCACCGTCGCCTCTTCCTTCTCCTCCATACGCGCTACCAGCTCCTACCCCAGGCGAGTCTAGCCGCTGCTCTGATGGCCAGCCCCCTCCCTTCACGTCCTCCACCGACGAACAACACCGCCATCGACGGAGATGGCCAGCCAAGCCTCCTCGCCGCCGCTCCATCCTCCGTCCTCCAGTTGCTTTATTTCTCCCATCTGGCAAATGTCCAACAACCACGACACAGCCTCGGCTCCTCTCCCGCAGCGATACCTCCGGCAAACCCCTTCGGCGTTCCAAGCATGCAACTCTTCCCCATAAAAAATGAATAATCCATCTTCAGGTTTGATCCCGTGTTTGAAATATGTGTGTGAACTTTAGTACTATTTCTTCATTTGTGTCTCTCATAAGTGTGGCCACGTTTGATTTTTGCTGAATAAATGTGTTGATTTTAAGTATGTGATTTTCATTCGACCCTATTTGCATGTCCTGCTTGATTGAAATTTCGTGACGCTTAACTTGAATGGTGAGTCAATTTGTTCATCTCTCTCTGGTATGTGCAAACACGCCTAAATTCTTGCAACTTCACATTTTTTATGCCTCTTAGTCAATATGGGTAATTTTGTATGGGAAAAGCATGTATGTGACGATTCGAGCATTTTTTCGTAAATCTTTAATAAGGCTAATATGTGCACATTTTGACTGTTTGGGTATGATCCTGTACCATTTTGATTTGAGAAAAGCATCTCAGTAATTGATTTTTTATTTTTTGGATTGTTTCGTAAATCTTTAATAAGGCTAATATGTGCACGTTTTGACAGTTTGGGTATGATCCTGTACCAATTTGATTTGAGAAAAGCATCTCAGAAATTGATTTTTTATTTTTCAGATTTTTTTCGTAAATCTTTAATAAGGCTAATAGATGCACGTTTTGACTATTTGGGTATGATCCTGTACCAATTTGATTTGAGACAAGCTTCTCAGTAATTGATTTCTTATTTTTCTTGACCTTACTTGGTTGACAGACATCCCCTCACACGTTAATTATGGTAAATTTAGAAACTTCCTCTTGATTTCATTTAATAAGTAGGAAGGATCTCTTTTTACTTGCTCTATTCATGGAAATTTCAAATGTTATAATAGGGTATTATTTATTTATGGAAACTATAGCATGATTGGTGGAATGGATTGATTTAACCCATCCATTTAGGGGAACAATCCCCTTAATTGATTCATTATATGTTATTCTTCTTCTATTAAATATTATTCTTCCTTCATTATTTGGGATTGTGGACGGCCCTCCTCACTATATAAACTCACCATTCTCTTTCTCTAAGAGGACAAACTTCTCCTCCGCTATTACTCCCTCTGTTTTCTCTTAAAAGTACTTTGAATTTCTTTGGCACTTTGGATTTCGAAAAACATTTGGTTTTGTCCTTGCTTCAATTGCTTTGGGTTCTATTATTATTGATTGGTGCCTAATCGGTTAGTCTCTATCGACGCATTCTTTTCTTATTCTGTAGCATTTGTGATAGCAAAGTGTAGAAAGCATTTGTATAGGAACTTATTTAAAATAATTATGATTAACTGTCATAAAGAAGATTAAAAAAAGAAAAGAATAGCTTACTACAGTGTACTATAACCAGTTCTAGCTGTTTTCTTGAAAAGTAGCACATTTGGTACAAGTTGAAGACATTCTGGGTATTGCTGTTTGTATTTTCTTGTCCTGTGTTTGCTTTGTTTGACTTTGGTTTCTTGTGAAAGTTTTGTCATAATTGAACACAGCTCAGGGTTTTACTTTTCATAGCTATTTTCTACTATATATTTTGTTCGGTTTTTGCTTTGTTTCTTGCATGAAAATGTAAGT
>NW_025886891.1:0-1151 GCF_002878395.1 Capsicum annuum
AATTTTTTTTCTCTCCTTTAGTATCTTCTATTTACAGCTACTGTTTAAGTTTGATAAAAATGCTAGTAGTATCAACAAATTGCCATACAAGTTGTAACTAGGGGGTTTGGGCCACAGGTGACAAAAGAGTTTTAAAATGAGGTGTAGGTGACACAAGTTTTAATTATTAGGTAGAGGTGACAATTACTTTATTATGGATTAAGAAAGTTGAGAAAGTTTGAAAATAACCCACAAGTTTTTAAATTTACTCTTTGATCCAAATGTTAGACTATATAATGGAAAACGGAGGGAAAAAACGCCTTTCTCTCTCTTCTCACCCATTGTTTTTTCTCTCTCTTAGTGATTTTTGTTGTTCATTGTTGCTACTGTTTCATTCATCATCTTCTGCTTCATTATCATCATCTTCTACTTCATTATCATCTTCATCTTGTTCTTGTTGACCATTTGTTGTTGTTGTTGTTACCGCTACTATTTCTATTTGACCAATTTCTTAGGTCAAATTTTGTTTCTAACATCACTTTCCACTTTGACATTACTTTATAGGAGACATTAGTAAGTCAAATTATGATTTTTAGTTGAATTTGTCATCTAGGTAACTGCTATTGTGTTATTTTTTTTTCCAATAATGGATAGAACCCAGTCATGAATCCAACATAAAATCCATCTGTTTAAACAGATAAATCATTTGTTGCAACAGATGCGACATTTGTTTCAACGGAAGACTGATATGTTGGATTCATGTTTAAACAGATGGGTCATCTGTTGCAACATTTGACATATATGTTGCAACAGATTAGTTACCTGTTGCAACAGAACCTAAACACGATTCCAACATAGGTTATAACAGATTAACAACTTGTTGCAACAGGTAAGTCATCTGTCGCAATAGGTTAATTATCTGTTGCAACTGTCACTCATCTGTTAGAATCAGCTTCAAAGGTGATTTAGTTATAACATCAATTCCAACAGGCGATTCATCTGTTACAACAGATATTCGACCCGTAACATGAATCTCAATAGGTAAGAATCTGTTGCGACTCATCACTTACCTATTGCAACAGATAACACATCTGTTGGGATTCATTCACGGCACTATGAAATCACTATCAACTTTTTTTTACAAATGAGTTTATTTAGGTTCCATTAATGGA
>NW_025886892.1:0-226 GCF_002878395.1 Capsicum annuum
GGATAGAATTTACTATTTTGTTTTTCCTTTTTTTTTGTATATATATATACGTGGTAGTATGTGAGACAATTTAGATAATATGATTTATAATTATGATATGGTATGTACATATGTATAAATGTAAATTTAGCCTAATCTACTATTAAATAACTTCCGTATTTTGCAAATTTACAAAAAAATAAAGATATTTACTAATAAGATATTTAATAAAGTTCATGTCGTAAAT
>NW_025886892.1:326-1978 GCF_002878395.1 Capsicum annuum
CTATTGAGTGTAATTTTATAACTAACAAGATATATATAGAACTTACTCACATTTTTACATGATAGAAATGCTATTTTGATAATTAATAATTCATTAAAACATCTATCGGCTTAATTAAATTGATTTTAATTATTGATCTTCTAGAAGAAATGCTTACCCATTTTTTTCTTGAATTACTCCTTCGACATAAAATTCAACATACACATATTCTTATAAATATAATATTTATTAATTAGATATTTTAAAAATTTCATGTCATAAATTCAATTAAAACATTTAGACTATGTGAAACACGGACGGAATTTAATATTCTTTTTTCTTCTTTTTTTTTTTGTATATATATACATGGTAGTATGTGAGACGATTTAGATAATATGATTTGTACTTATGATATGGTATGTACATATGTATAAATGTAAAGTTAGCCTAATCTACTATTAAATAACTTCCCTATTTTGCAAATTTACAAAAAAATAAAGATATTTACTAATAAGATATTTAATAAAGTTCATGTCGTAAATTCAATAAAATTATTTAGACCACGTGAAATACGGATAAATTTACTAATATATATATATTTTTTATATATGCATGTGAGAAGATTTAGGTAATGTGATTCATATTTATGATATGTTATGTATATGTGCGTATATTTTTAGATTTTGCCTAATCTACTATTAAACAACTTCCCTATTTTGCAAATTTACTTACTATAATCTACAATTAACTAACATTTCTACTTAGCAAATTTACTTACAATTAATATAGGATCCAAGTAAAATGAAAATGGAGAAAGTATATAATATGTGTATAACAGAGGATTTAGGTAATAATATATATATATATATATATATATATATATATATATATATTTATGATATGGTATATATATATAAAACTAACTTTCCTTTTTTATTTTTTGACATTAACTTTCCCTCCATTTTCAAATCCCTCCAATTATCAAAATCCACTCCTCACTATATAACTTCCAACAACCTCTCCAAATTTCAAATTTTTAGTAACAAAAGATAAATAATAATTTACTTTCCAAAAACAAAAAACCTATTTTTTGATTTCATTTTCTATATAAACCCCCATTCTATATGTTGTTTTCCTCATCATTACAAAGAATTTCCTTGTCTTAAAAAGCCTTAAAATCCCATTCTTTCCACAAAAAATCTTGAATTTTTTTTCCAAAGAAATCTTAATTTCATTCAAAAACCAATCTTGATTTTTTTTTTTCCAAAAAACATTCTTGATTTTCATCATTTTTTTGTTGCTTTTCTTTCCATGGACGACAAAAAACATCAACACAAGCCTGTTAAGTCAGTTGATTCTTTTAAGAATTTGATTGGTTTGGAAAATGATGTTTTTTGGGAAAAAGGAGATTTCAAAAGTGCTGAATCTTCTGATTCTGATCTTTGGATTGATAGTTCTAGTTCTTCTGATGATTCAGATATAGTGGAATCAGAATGGTTTGCTAATGATGGGACAATTGATGCTAAGCCCAAATATGATTTTGATATTAAGCCCATTACTCATCCCAAATTTGATTTTAAGGTTAAGCCCATTACCTCAGTTGGGCCCAAGTGTGATTTGAAAGCTAAGCCCATCAAGTCACTTGAGCCCAAGTATGATTTTGAAGCAAAGCC
>NW_025886893.1:0-1360 GCF_002878395.1 Capsicum annuum
TGAGTTAAAATAAATTAAATGTGAACATGAGATAAACTTATCTCCAATAGACGTGAAGTGCTTAGCTTAAATAAGGATTTAGTGTAAATTTTAAACAATAAATACTCCTAAAAATTAAATTAGATTATATTAGAGTCTTCTTCTATTATATATTTGTTTTTGGTAAAATCTACTCTATATTTTATTTTATTATTTATGTTACGCATAAAATGAAAACCTTACAATTCTAATTTCACGTAATACAAATCTTATCAATCATAGAAGTTTAAATAGATAAACAGTCAATCAATATTTTTATTTATATATAATAACAATGTAAATTTATAATTTAGAAAAAATACTCAAATTATATCTCTGTTTATATTTTATAGTAACATAAAGCTATAATTTAAAATAAAGTATGATAGATAAATTCAAAACGTGGAAAAATTGTGAACCATACAAGTTAAGAAATAAATTAAATTTCAAGAATTCAAAAAATATTTATTTATACCTTAAAAACAAATAATATGTAAAGATATTAATAAGATTGGTAAGTTATTTACAAGTATAAATAACACGTAACTATAAGTATGGACAAAATTAGAAAACAAGTTCCAATTATAGTGTAAAAATTTGAAGAGTGTGACTTTATCTTTAGATAAAAAAGTTTTTTTAACTGTAATAAGTCGAGTCTTAAATAATGTATACAATGTAACTAAAATTTTGATAAATAAATTTTGATAAATAATGGTTTGTTTTGAAATAAGCAAGAACATAGATTTCAAAATACAAGAGAAAAAGAGTATTTTTAGTAGAAAAAAACGTAAAGCGGGGGGGTGAGGGGGAGGGGGTTATATTTTAAACTAATTTTGAGAATATAATATAGTAATTAAATAATACATATTTTACTATCAATAAATTTTAAATTGAAAATATGTGAATAATAGAATAATTTTTTTAAAAAAATTAAGTAAACAAAATTAATATATCTATTTCATATTAATCAAAAGTCCACTAAATAGCTACATTAAACCAAGTGATAAGCTGTTTAAAAATTAATATTAACAAGTTAGTAAATTTAAATAGCAAACGACATAATAAATAAAATATGAAATATAAAAGTTTATAATATTTTATGATTCATTATCACTATATGTGTAGTTTTGGCTATGGAATGATGGGGAAAGAGGGAAGGGGGTGATTTGTTTGTGTGTGTGTGGGTGGGGGGGGGGGTTACTATATTGAGAAACAATGTGATAATTAAATTTTGTTTGTTTATTTTATTAAGGAACAATATGATCGAACATCACAATTTTTAAAAAATAGAAATAAAATTTCTATCCGCGCATCGCGCGGGTACACATACTACTAACTTTGA
>NW_025886894.1:0-3854 GCF_002878395.1 Capsicum annuum
CTGTGGGCCGAAAATGATCGGGGCAGGCTAGGGAAGTTGGGGATCGTCCTTGTATGGTTCGTTTAATTTTTTGTGGCTATTTTGGTGGACAAACGGCCGAAACAGTATGAGCGGGGAATTTTTAGGTCAAATCAGTGTGCTATAGATCACGGTTTCATAGGTGGGCTCGAGATCCAAGCGTGTTGTGGGCCAAAAATTGATCGGGGTATGCCAAGGAGGTTGGGGATAGTCCCAGTGTGGTCCATTTAATTTTTTGTGGCCATTTGGGTGTACAAATGGGCGAAACAGCCTGAACGAGGAATTTTTAGGCTAAATCGGTGTGCCATAGCCTACGGTTTTAGATATGGTCCCGAGGTCTGAGCATAATTTCAGCCAAAAATTGACCGAGGCATACAAGGGAGGTTGGGGATCATCCCAGTATGGTCCATTTAATGTTTTTATGCCTATTTTGGTGGACAAACGGGCGAAACAGCGGGAATGGGGAATTTTTAGGCCTAATCGATGTGCTATAGCCTATGGTTTTGGGGGTGGGCCCAGGGTACAGGCGTACTGTGGGTCGAAAATCGATCAAAGCATGCCAGGGAGGTTGGGGATCATCCTAGTGTGGTTCGTTTAATTTTGTGTTTCTGTTTGGGTGGACAAACGGGCGAAACAGTGTGAACGGGGCATTTTCAAGCTAACTCAGTGTACTATAGCCCACAGTTTTGGGGGTGGGCCTAGGGTCCAAGCGTGTTGTGGGCTAAAAATCGACCAAATGGTACCATGGAGGTTGAGGATCAGTCCAGTGTGGTCCGTTTAATTTTTTGTGGTTATTTAAGTGGACAAATGGGTGAAACGGCCTGAATGGGACATTTTCGGGCCAAATCGGTGTGCCATAGCCCACGATTTTGGGGGTGGGCTCGGGGTTTCAAATGTGTTGTAGGCCAAAAATTGACTAGAGCGTGCCAGGGAGGTTGGGGAACATCCCAGTGTAGTTTGTTTTATTTTTCATGGCCATTTGGATGGACAAATGGGCGAAACGGCATGAACGGGCCATTTTTGGGCTAAATCGTTGTGCCATAGCCCACGATTTTGGGGGTGGGCCCGGGGTTCGGGCGTGCTGTGGGCCAAAAATCGACTAAGGCATCCCATGGAGGTTGGAGATAGTCCCTGTGTGGTCCATTTAATATTTCATGGCCATTTGGATGGATAAATAGGAGAAACGGCGCGAACGAGGCATTTTCGGGCTAAATCAGTGTGCCATAGCTCACGGTTTTGGGGGTGGACCCAGAGTCCGGGCGTGTTGTATGCCAAAAATTAATTTGAGCGTACCATAGAGGTTGGGTATCATCCCAGTATGGTCCGTTTAATTTTTCGTAGCTATTTCGGTGGACAAACGGGCAAAACGGCGTGAATGGGGCATTTTTAGTCCAAATCGGTGTGCCATAGCCCATGATTTCGGGGGTGGGCGTAGGGTTTGGGCGTGTTGTGGACTAAAATTGACCGGGGCATGCTAAGGAGGTTGGGGATCATCCCTGTGTGGTCTGTTTAATTTTTCATGGCCATTTTGGTGGACAAACAGGCAACACGGTGCGAAAGGGGTATTTTCGGGCCAAATATGTGTGCCATAGCCCATGGTTTTAGGGGTGGGCTCGGGGTTAGAGCTTGCTGTGGGCTGAAAATCGACCTGGGCATGCCAGGAAGGTTGGGCATCATCCTAATATGGTCCGTTTAATTTTTCATGGCTATTAGGATGGACGAACGGGCAAAATGGGGTAAACGAGGCATTTTTGGGCCAAATCGGTGTGCCACAACCCACGATTTTAGGGGTGGGCCCAAGGTTCGGGTGGGCGGTGGGCTGAAAATCGATCGAGTCATGCCAGAGAGGTTAGAGAACATCCCAGTGTGGTCCGTTTAAATTTTCATGGCCATTTGAGTGGACAAACGGGCAAAACAGTGAGAACAGGGCATTTTCGAACCAAAATGATATGCCATTGCTCGTGGTTTTGGGGGTGGGCCCGGGGTCCAGGTATGCTGTGGGCCAAAAATTGATCGGGGTGTGGCAGGGAAGTTGGGGATCATCCCAGTATGTTCCGATTAATTTTTCGTGGCTATTTTGGTGGACAAACAGGCGAAATGGCATGAAAGGGTGCATTTTCGAGCAAAATCAGGGTGCCATAGCCTACGATTTTTGGGGTGGGCCTGGAATCCGGGCGTGTTGTGCGCTGAAAATTGACCGAGGCATGCCAGGTAGGTTAGGGATCGTCCTAGTATGGTCCGTTTAATTTTTTATGGCCAGTTGGGTGGTCAAACTAGCAAAACGGCACGAACGGGGCTTTTTGGGCCAAATCTGAGTGCCATAGCCTACGGTTTTGGGGGTGGGCCCAGGGTTTGAGCGTGCTGTGGGCTTAAAATCGATCGAGGTATGCCAGGGAGGCAGGGGATCATCTCAGTATGGTTCTTTTAATTCTTTGTGGCTATTCGGATGGACAAACAGGTGAAACGGGGCGAACGTGGCATTTTCGGTCCAAATCGGTATGCCATCACCTGCGGTTTTAGGGGTGGGCCTGGGGTTTGGGCATGTTGTGGGCCAAAAATTGACTGGGGTATGCTAGGGAGGTTGGGGATTATCCCAGTATGGTCCGTTTAAATTTTCATGCCCATTTGGATGGACAAACGGGAAAAATGCCTCGAATGGAGCATTTTCGGGATAAATCAGTGTGCTATAGCCAACAATTTTGGGGATAGGCCCAGGGTTTGGGCATGCTGTGGGCGAAAAACTGACCGAGGTATGCCAGGAGGGTTGAGGATCCTTCTAGTATGGTCCACTTAAATTTTCGTGGCTATTTGGGTGGACAAAGGGGCGAAATAGCGCGAATGGGAAATTTTTGGACCAAATCGATGTGCTATAGCCCACAATTTTGGGGGTGGGCCTGGGTTCTTACGTTCTGTGGGTCAAAAATTGATCGAAGCACACCAGGGAGGTTGGAGATCATCTAAGTATAGTTTATTTAAATTTTTGTGGCTATATGGGTGGACAAACGAGCAAAACCATACAAATAGGGCATTTACGGGCCAAATCGGTGTTCTATAACCTATGATTTTGGGGTGGACCTGGGGCACGTGCGTGATATGGATCAAAAATCGAGCGGGGCATTCCAGGGAGGTTGGGATCGTCCTAATCTAGTCCATTTAAATTTTTGTGGCCATTTGGGTGGACAAACGGGCGAAACGGCACAAACGGGGAATTATCGGGCCAAATTAGTATGCTATAGCCCACCATTTTGGGGGTGGGCTCAGAGTTCGAGCATTCTGTGGGCTGAAAATTGACTGGAGTTAGCCAGGAAGGTTGGGGATCATCCCAGTTTGGTTCGTTTAAATTTTTATGGCCATTTGGGTGGACAAACGGGCAAAATGATGCAAATGAGGCATTTTAAATCAGTGTGTTATAGCCAATGGTTTTGGGGTGGGCTCGGGGTTCGATCGTGCTGTGGGTCAAAAATTATCCGGGGCATGCCAGGGAGGTTGGGGATCATCCTAGTATGGTCGGTTTAAATTTTTGTGTCCATTTTGGTGGACAAATGGGCGAAATAGCACAAACGAGGCATTTTGGGGCCAAATCAGTGTGCTATAGCCCACGATTTTGGGGGTGAGCTCAGGGTACGGGCGTGTTGTGGGCCAAAAATTAACCAGGGCATGCCAGGGAGGTTGGGGATCGTTCCATAGTAATCCGTTTAAATTTTCGTAGCCATTAAGGTCGACAAATGGGCAAAATAGCACGAACTGGGCATTTTTGGGAAAAATTGGTGAGCTATAGCTCATGGTTTCGGGGGTGGTCTCGGTGTTCGAGCGTGTAGTTAGCCGAAAATCGACCA
>NW_025886895.1:0-1140 GCF_002878395.1 Capsicum annuum
TGGTTTTGGGTGGTTTTCATTTTAGTATATAGATATACATAGAGTGCAAAAAAAAGGGGAACTCACGTTTTTTTTCTCCTAAGATCACAAAACATATACATAGAGAATATACAGAGAAGGGAGCATAAAACAGAGGGATTCCATTTTTCTTTCTCCTTTTTCTCACCCACAATAACTTCAACACCATCATAGGCATACAGATTCACCAATAGACACACATACGTCTTCTTCCAATTCTTTGGTTCTTCCAGAAATGCACCCAAGAACAAGAAACCACACCCACACTTCTCTGAATACGCACACAACATAACTTTTTCTCCGCACACGACTAACGCACAAATCACAAACACCACACATAGTGAATGGCGAGTGATGGAGAGACAGTAGTGAGTGGGAGACAGTTCTGAATAGTGAGATATGAGAGATCGAGAGAGAGATGAACAACGGTCAAATCGGTAAAGCTGAATGGAAATCGATAGGAATCTGGTGGGTTTGAGTTGGCCGGCGACCTCTTCGCCGGAGCTGACTGTTTCTGATCTTTTCCAGGCGATTCCGTTTAGAAACATTAAAATTCGCCGGAAATTCAATCCTTTTCTCACTATTCGTGCTGCTATCTGCGTTCACAAAGTTTCGGCAACTAGATTTTTTAGGTTTTCTCATATTTTTGGGCTCAGATATTCACACACATTTTTGGACTTCTGTTTGAGTCAGGTTTTGGGGGTCATCGTGGTTTGAACTGGTTTTATTCGATTCGGGAGTTTGAGTTTGAGGTCTGTCAGTAGTGGTTCATTGGTCCCGGGTCTTTTGTCAGTTCAAGTTGGTTGAATAAGAGCCCCAAGTTAAGGTCATCTCCATATCTTTTTCTTATTCTTAGTTTATTTTTATTATGGTGACTGGTTGATTATTGTCGTCTTGACTTTCTCTTTATCTTATGCGTGAGGTGAATGATGAATATCGAGTATTATTGATTGATTGCTGAAATATTATTGTGAATTGATAGTCGAAGCATGTGTTAATCATGTGATTGAGTATGAAATTAGGGATGGGAATTGCAAGGTTGATAAGATGAATTTGGATTACCTTTGAGTTTATTGTTGTTATGTTTCGTTCGGAATAAATATCAAGTTATAAATCCGATAG
>NW_025886896.1:0-5601 GCF_002878395.1 Capsicum annuum
AGAAAAAGGAAACATGAGTGTTATAGACCTAGAAGTATTAGCTATAACATATGGGTTAAGTAGTTTTAAGTTATATATTCTAAATAAAGAGGAAATTTTAGTTAGAACAGATTGTGAAGCTATAGTTAAATTTCATCAAAAAATAAATGACAAAACTAGTAGTAGAAGAAGATGGCTAAATTTTACAGACACAATATCTGTTTATAAGAATATCGTATTTGAACGTATAAAAGGTAAACAAAACGAATTAGCAGACCAGTTAAGTAGATTACAACTGGGAATAAATAAATAAGTTTAATCCGACTCATTTGTTTTCAGCATGAGACCAACAGGACAACCTCTTGCAGATAAAGGCAAGGGCGTAGCTTCGTCTTCAGATTCATATCAACAAACAATGTTAGGTAATTTAAATTTTAGACCACTAGAATCTTTAGAAACAATGGAAAGAATTCACTTCGGACCATTTAACTTAATTGCTTACCCTGAGAGTAACATATCATTTAGAATAAGACCAGACTACATTCTAGATAGACCCCAAAAGTGTTTAGTAGACAATCTTTGGATATCTTATAATAGACAAAATTGTAATCATTTTATGGAATCCATGAATTCTTTATGCCATTACATGGCAGAAAAAAGTAGGCCTAAGTTTAAATATTATGTAGTCATTCATGGAAAGACTAACAGAACTTTCCAAACATGGTTAGAAGTGTTAAATTCAATACAAGGTTTTAAAACCCCTCTTTTCAAAGGTTTTAATGATTTTACCGAAGCCACAAATCATGCTAGAGGATATTTAGGACCAAAATATTATATATCACCATCACTCAGACAGAACCCAGATCAAATACCTCAGTATAATTTACAAAAAGAGAGGGGAAAGATTATTTTCTGAAACCATTGTTCTTCTATGACGGAGAATTTCAAGAAGCTAAATGCTCAGAAAGAATCACTCCTCATGGAAAACACTAGATTAATAAAGCAGGTACAACTATTAGAAGTAAGACTCAACCATCAGACAAATGTAAGCAAGACAGATGCAAAAACACAAACTCAGACACAGAGTTCTCCATCTCCTCAAAAAATGAATGAGAAGGGTGTGCATTTCCCACTAAATGCTCAGAAATCCACTGTACCGGATGTTGGTACAGCTAGTCCAGTTCAAACGGTGACCGGTAAAGACAAATCAAAACCGTTAATGGCTGTCACTTTGCCAAAAAGTGAAGATGAAGGATGTTCTTCATCAGAACATAAGTTAGCAAAATCAGGTAATAAGATTTTAAAGAAGACTTTAATATCTAAAAGGAAAAATGAAACAATAGAGACTATAATCAAACAGACTTTAGACAAATTTTTTAATAACCAGACACAAGACAAACATATGAATGGACAACCAGATGGATAACTCACTACCAATTCAGACAGAACTGTTCCAGAAATAAATAATACAGACAACAATTCTTCAAGATCAGACGAAGATGGTAGTATTGCAAGTCATCTTGCATTTTTCCAAGATGCTCAGGATCCATACGAAGACGATGACTCAGGAATGAGCTTCGACTCAATTGCCCTGCACAACTTGGATACATAGTGAAGACAACATACAATTTGTATTATTAGATAGTGTAGTCAGGTGGGGATGTCCACTTTATGTCTTGTAATAGTTAAATCAGTGTCAGAGTGCTTCCTTTATCACTACTTTCCAAAAGAAAGAAAAACTGTTGAAGCACGCGTCAAAATAAGTCTGGAAGAAAAATTAATAATGCATGTGACGATGGGGCCCAATGAGTACCCGACTTGCGTTATTAAGATTCTTTCTTATCTCTTATCTTTAAGTGTTGGCCAAATGTTTGGGCCACGTAGTAATCTTTAGAACCACTGCTTTATCTAGTTTTTGCCTATAAAAGGCGTACATTTTGTAGAAGGAAGACAGAGTGAAATCAACCAACCTCAAAACATACCTGAAATGTGTAAACCATTCTTCCCAACAAACCTATCGAAGTCAGTCTTTTTTGTATAAACTTTTGTATCAGTGTGTTTAAATAAAAGCTCCAAGTTTTTTATTCGATCTTAAGGGGGTTCCCGAAAGGGAAACCTCTCTCCTAGTTACTTCATGTAAGTTCTTATTTACATATTTTTCCCCACAAAAAATATTTATATTTATGTTCTTATGTCCATGTTTAAAGTTATTTAACATATTTTTTGTACATCATGTAAATTAAATTTTCTGTAAAATTCTTACCCTTAGTATATGGTTAGCCTCTTAATTTCTTAATAACAACGATGGATTAACCTGCAAATTCCTAGGAATTCTGGCCTTGATAGTCTGACAGGTCTGCAAAATAGACAAAGGACGAGTGTTAGTTGCCAGAATAAAGTTTCCGGGGTGTGGTTAAAGAAGTAAGATGTTAAGAACATAGATTAAGAGGAAGAGATGAACAGGGTAAAATAAAATTTTTTTAAAAAAAAACTCTGGGGAAAACATAAACTATAAGAATGATAAACATGAAGAAACAGTGGGAAAGAGGGAGTACTGAGTAGGTTTTATAAAACTGATATACTAAAAAATCATTATTGAAGAATATTACTGAAATATATATATATATATATATATATATATATATATATTATATATATATAATAGCATGACTCAATTTTTTTTACTTAAATAGGAATAATATTTATGTGAGCTTAAGATGTCATAAAATTATTTATTAAATAAATAAAGTTATCAACATGAAAGCTTTGAAAATTATGGATATTACTAATATTAATTAAGCGTAGATGTTATTAAGATGAAAAAAATTGAGTTATATAGATGGTTTTTTAATGAAAAATAATTAAGAAAAATGGGAGAAAAATCATACAAGAAGAAAAAAAAGATAAATAAGAATAAAGGCTATAGAGAGATGTCATATCACCTTGTATATGTCGCTTCTTTATATAGATATATAAATTAATCAAAAAATGTATTTTGATGTATGTGATTATTTTCCTTTATAAAAATTAAATTATTAAATAAGTATATTTACGCGTGTGTGATTATTTCTTTAAAAATAAAATGTAAATTCTAATCTTAAGGAAAACAAATTAAGCCAACAAATATTTCCTCCATAGATCCATCATGTTACTCCTCAATAAAACCTACTTCCTACATAACAACAATGACATAAAGCATTGCTAATCGTCATAAGTAAATTAACATCTAATTTTACGTGCATTTTCCTTAGAAATAAAATGTAAATTTCAATATTAAGAAAAAACAACAAAACTTTACCTACATAGCTCCTCAATAAAAACTTGTTTCCTGCATAACAATAACACATGAAGAAATGATAAATTTATCAACATCTAATTTAATAAGTACATGTCATTTCAATGTAAGAAATTGATCAATATTTCCTGAAAGTTCTACATGTGAAAAGACAAAACAGAAACAATGATCCGTGTATGTTTTAGATCTACCAATGAACGTGCTTATTTTTTTTTAAAAAAACGTCAACAATATCTATAGGTATTCATTGTAAAACTCGAATTCTTAGACAAAGTAGTCTTATGAATTGAGATATTTCATGAAATTAATTATCACATCATGTATGTGGAATAACTTAAAAAATTAAAAAATCAAAAAATAACAAAATAAGCAATTGATTGAATCCAAAATAAGATTAAGATTATAATATTAAGAATACAAAGTAAGGATAATGAAAATTAGGAGAGGAGGAAATCATAGAAATTTTTCTTTTTGAAAGTTTCTCAATACAATTGAATTAACATATGCAGACAAACTTTAGTATATAGAAATTCATGTGCTTTTTTCTTTTTCATGTTTGTGAGTAACTTTTAGGAGCCTGAAGCTCACAAACCAGAGTGTATGAGCAAAAAAAAGTCCTAGGGTGTATGTATATGTGCAAAGAAGAATGCAAAGGGGTTAGAAACATTTTGTAATATTTATTGAATTTAATTTGATGTAATTGTAGATGTAATTATATAGATATTAGCTTATAATTTAATATCATTGAATGATAGTATTTTATAAATTTCTAAAGGAGGAAAAATTAAAAAAAAAAAAACTCAAAAAACCCGTAAAAAAGATAAATAGGATTCCTTGATTCTTAGACATGTCACATAGGTCTGGCTATTGATCTCTTTTATAAATATATATTGATTCCTTAATACTTGTTTGTCATTTACTTTTACTTGTCACTTGTTATTTATTTCCTCTCCATTTTATTTTATGTGTCACTTATTATCTAATTAAATTATTTTTTTGACTTATCAATTTTAACATATTAAGAGAACATATTCTATTTTATCTTTAGCATTAATTGCTTATTCTACAAACTAATTTCAAAACACAACAATAAACATCAATTAATAGAAATATTATGATAAACTAATCATGTTAATGATTATTTTCTTAATAGATATGTGAAGTTAAAATGTAACAAGTAAAAGTAAATGGAGAGAGTGCTTATGAGTTTCACAAAAATCAAGGCATAATTAATTGTTTGTTTTCACTTTACTCTCGATAATAAATATGAAGAAATATTAATATAGTGTAAAATAATAATTATTAAATAAAAATGAGCAATAAATAAGAATAATTTAGTCCTAATACCTTCTAGTTAATGTTTTTTCTTAGATGTGTGTAATTTAGAAAGGTGACAAATAAATAGAAGCCGAGAGCATAATAAGTTAAAGGAGGCCAAAAATTTCAAATAATAGTGCATGGTTTCCAAGCGTACAACTAGTTGTCCTAACAAGAGTCCGGAACCAAACTATACCACCAAACTAAAAAATATACCAAAATATGTCATATATTTTAAAAAGTACCAAACTATGCTTAACTCACTTTTTTTGTGAGTTATGCACAAATTTTTTAACGGCAGACTACAAACGTCGTCAGTTTTTTTGGAAAATGTATAACTCACAAAAATTGTGAGTTATCCATTTTTATTTTAACGTAACTCACAATTTTTGTGAGTTATGCATTTTATTTTAACATAACTCACAAAAATTGTGAGTTATCCATTCTTATTTTAACATAACTCACAATTTTTGTGATTTATGCATTTTATTTTAACATAACTCACAAAATTTGTGAGCTATCCATTCTTATTTAACGTAGCTCACAATTTTTGTGAGTTATCCATTTTTATTTTAACATAACTCACAAAAATTTTGAGTTATTCATTTTAACATTGAACAATGAAAAACGTTTTTGATCTTCTATTTAACATAAAACTCATAAAAGTATATAACTCACCTTTTCTACAGTGACCTTACCACACCAACTTTTTTTCATTAAATTATTAAAACGAAATACAAGAAATATATAGTTAACGAGGGGGCAATATAGTTATGTTAATCTATAATTGTAATTAATGAGGAGGCAATATAGTTATATTATGCTATAAATTGTAATTAATTAAAGATTAAATAGGTTAATTAAGTGCTTGTACTTGGTAAGCCTGATAGTTTTTCCTTATTTTAACCATACGGCTGGAAAAGTGTCAATAGACATTAATTTGTTTCTTTTTATAATTGTTGAGTATCTTCTTATTTTTAAGGAAAAATTATATATATATATATATATAT
>NW_025886896.1:8601-14314 GCF_002878395.1 Capsicum annuum
GTTGGATTTCTTACTCTGCTAGAGTCCCTAAACTTCTGTAAAGTTGGTCTGCACTTGAAATGCCCGACATGGCCGATATGGGTTGTTGGCAGTGAATCTCATTACACAGTCTTATTTGCTCTCGATACAAAAGTTCAGGAGGAGAATGAACTTGAAGGCAAAGAAACAAAGATCCGTAGAGCTTTTGATGCACAAGATCAGAGTGGAGGTGGTGGGTTCATTAGTGTGGAAGGGTTTCATCAAGTCCTTAGGGAAACTAATGTCAATCTTCCAGCTGACAAGCTTCAAAGCCTCTGCAGCAGTGGATACATTGTATGGAGTGAATTCTGGCAGGTCTTGTTGGACTTGGACAAGAGTTTGGGAGGGATGAAAGATCCTAGTGGATTAATGGGGAAAAAGGTCTTTGATCTTTACCACTTCAATGGGATTGCAAAATCAGTTATGAATGGGAACCAGGTTTCATCCGGAAGTGATATTCCGGTACAAAGGCCTAGACTCACCAAGTTGAGGGTTTCAGTTCCTCCAAGATGGACACCAGAGGAGTTCATGTCTTCAGGTCCAGGTACAAGTGATCCTGCCGGCAAGGATTCTGTCGGTGAAGTTTCAAAGCCAGAACCTTCTCAACATGCTCCTTTAGTTGACTGCATTCGGACACGTTGGTCACGAGCCACATGTACTTGGGAAGGTGATCCACCAAGCATAGTTTGATTGGTTAGTTGATATATTCTGAAACAGCCACCTTGTTTTCTGGGGATTATGACGTAGAGCAGGAGTCGGTCAAGTGTGACGCTAGATTTAAATCTGAACAAGGTGAAAGCCCTATGGGCAGGAAGATTTTGTCATCGCAGTTCTCCATTGTGAACATAACGCAATACCATTGTCAACTGTGTGATATTGTAACTTTAAAATTTTACTTTGATTTGGAGTAGTCCAGTTCTGAGGGTAAGAGAGGCAGTACTATTCATTTCGCATTAATTTTATTCACCTTATGCTGTTGATTAGTTTTTTTTCTCCCTTTTTCTTTGAAAGGGAGGGAGATAAATAAGCATCAGACTGGTCATTAATTATTGCTGTAACTTTAGAAAGCCTCTCATCTTTGCGGTTGATTAGGGAATATCTTATTCAGAGAAGTGTTTCGTCTTAAATGCATGGTGTCTATTATGTTTGTTGATGGGTGGAGTTCTTTAAACCTCTCTGAAAAATACTATATTTTACCTACATGTGGGATGTTTGGCAAGTTTGCACTTGCACAAGGCAGTGATTTCTTATGAAGCCACAAAGATGTACAACTGCGTACTACTACCTTCCAATCCCAACTTCCCAAACTTCTTCCTCTTGCATGTATCACTTTTTCCATATATAGTGGAGTTCGTCATTGGTCTGGTGAATTAGTTCCATTTCGTCTGGAATCATTAGATAGAAATCCAAAGAGAGGGAAGATATCACTACTGTGTAAACGAAGAGTTTGAGAGTAAGCATTACACAATATTTGATTTGTTCGCGTCAATTCTCTTCAAATGAGACAATTTTTGCTTTATCTTCCCTTCTCCCCCTGCATACGACAAAGTCTCCAGGGAGATGCTTGGAGGTGAGTGGAGTCTCGGTGGCATATATCAGAGCAATTAAGGACATGTATGATGGCGTTAAAACTCAGGTGAGGACGGCGGGAGGAGACTCAGAGCATTTCACTGTCTTGACAGGATTGCATCAGGGATCTACTCTTAGTCCCTTTTTGTTTGCTTTGGTGATGGATGTGTTGACGCGGCGTATTCAAGGAAAGGTGCCTTGGTGTATGCTTTTTGCAGATGATGTAGTTTTGATTGATGAGACGCGGGGAGGGGGTGTGTGTGAATGATAAATTAGAGGTGTAGAGACAAACTCTTGATTCTAAAGGATTCAGGTTGAGTAGGAGCAAGACAGAGTATTTGGAATGCAAGTTTAATGACGTGAGGCCAGAGAATGAGGTGGTAGTGAAGTTGGAATCACAGGTGGTATGTAAGAGGGATAGTTTCAAGTATTTCGGGGTCGTGATTCAGGGTAACGGTGAGATTGACGAGGATGTCTCACACCGTATTGGGGCGGGATGGATGAAGTGGAAGCTCGCTTCGGGGTTGTGTGATAAGAAGGTGCCGCCCAAGCTTAAAGGCAAATTCTACAGGGTGGCAGTCCGTCCGGCCATGTTGTATGGAGCGGAGTGTTGGCCAGTTAAGAACTCCCACATTCAAAAAATGAAGGTGGCGAAAATGCGGATGTTGCGTTGGATGTGTGGGCTGACTAGGGGGATAGAATTCGGAATGAGACTATCAAGGAGAAGGTGTGACTCCAGTGGAGAATAAGATGCGGGAAGTCCGATTGAGATGGTTCGGACACGTGATGAGGAGGGGCATGGATGCCCCGGTTCGTAGGTGTGAGAGGCTAGCTTTGGATGGTTTTAGGCGGGGTAGGGGTAGGCCAAAGAAGTACTGAGAAGAGGTGATAAGACGGGACATGGAGCAGTTACAGCTCACTGAGGACATGACCCTAAATAGGAAGACCTGGAGGACGCGAATTAGGGCAGAAGGCTAGGGTCAATTTGGGTCGCTAGTGTAGGGAATTACTTAGTGGGGGTATAATTCTTGTTATGAAACTTCGTTTCATGCTTTATTACGAATCTGTTTACTTTTCTCTGTTTTCTATTACTTGTGGGTGTTGTATTTATGTTATGCCATCTTGTTCCATGCTTTAGAGGTAGAGGTATGGACTGCGTACATCTTACCCTCCCCAAACCTCACTATGTGGGAATACACTGGGTTTGTTGTTGTTGCTTCCCTTCTCCCCTTCCCCAACCAATCATCAATAGTAAAACATCAAAAACTAGAAGAAAAGGAAAGTATGTACTTTTAACTTTCCATAATAAGAGATTTCATCAAGTAAGAAGAGCCCGAATAACTTTGCGAAGTGTTGCAGTAGATTGAAGATCATGCAGTGTGCTAGTACCAAAATGAAGTGCTGTATAGAAGGAAATATAGGGCTAAAATAGAGTAGCTAGATAAGAACCAAAATCCCCGACAATAAATACCATGATGTCGACAGTCAGGTAGAGAGGCAAACTAAGTTCTCTTTAGAAGAAACCTTACAAAGATCAAACTCTGACAAGCCAGAACTTGGTATGTTTTACACGACACCATCTAAGAACAAAAACCGTCGTGATGACGAATGCTCAGATGCTGCTCCATTGATGGTACTTCTATGAGTTTATCCAGAATCCACAGAAAGACACAAAGCCGAAAGACAGTCTTGGAAACGAATCTACAACTTTCAGACCCATAGGCTTCCAAAGGCTTCTTCGAGTGCCCTTTTCCTGCTTATTTCGGAACTCCATCCCCCAGCCCTAGCTGCCTTTTCAATTCTTAGTTTCATCGTTTCATCATCTTCGTACTCCCCCCCTAGCATATCTGGAATTGATTCAACTGGGAGAGGCTGTGTTGGCCGTGGCTGAGCAATGCCTCCAGCTATTGCAGGGGCATAGTGCCCTTGTGGACCAGTACTGGACCCTGCCTGAGGGCATTGGCCCAAAGCCTGTAGAAATGAAGAAAATAAAATTGGTCAACAATAATAACGGATTATTCACGTGATCACTATTTAAGAAGTGATTCAATATGACGAAACGCAGCCAAAGGAGGATCTAGGATTTGACCTTTATGGGTTCAAATTCGTATTTTTACCACTTCCATCAAATTCACTTGGGTTAGAATCATTATTTGTACATATTCGGTGAATTTTTTAACACAAACACACAGCCTAAGCCAAAACCTACGGGCTCAGATGAACCTATAGCTAATACATTGGATACGCCCCCGACCGTACTTACAACCCAATGACATTCCCTCCTTTTTCATTTGATCTCATATAATGACATGCAGGAACCATCACTATCAATTGTCCTAAGCTTACTATTTGTAAACTCACCCTCTCCATTTTCAAAGAACAAGCCAAAAAAAAAAGTTGCAACTATATAGCCTCTACAACTATGTGGAAAAGATGGCATGGAATTCATCAAATAGGACGAAATCAAGCTAGCAACTAATCTACCTTGACTAAATTATAAACTGCAAACATGTGCCCATCAACAATTTACAGAATGTGCACATAGAAGGAATAACTGAAACGTTTTTAATAGGAAGCTACAAGTTTGTTTGTTAGGTCTCATTTTAGACTATTTTTATACTTGGAAATCAGCATTTGCAATCGTTTCATTGGATACTAATTTATTGTGGACTAGTCAAAATTAGAAAAAAAACAGATGGAGAAGAAGTACCCTTTTGTTCAGCATTATGAGAACATCAAATGACTGAGGAGAATTAAGTTCAACAACATACCCAGTGTAATCACACAAAGTGGGGTCTGGGGAGGATAGGGTGTATGCAGACCTAAGACCTAACCTCTACCTCAGAAGTAAAGTTGTTGTTTTCGATAGACCCTCGGCTTCAAGATAAAAACAATCTAGGAAAAAGAAGTATTGGAAATACAAGAAACAACAGACAGTACTAAAAACAACAGATAATAGCAGAATAATACTGCAATAAAATACTACTATAATCAAACTACACGAAACATCAGTACAAGAAATCGGAGAACAAAAAACAAGAGCAATACTATAACTATAGAATGGCCACAATACACTTCTACCTACTAGTACGGACACAATCCTACCTATTACTCTTATACCCTAATCTATGTCCTCTACACTCTTATATAAGGTCATATCCTTGGTAAGTTGCAACTACGCCGTGTCCTACCTAATGACCTCAGCCAAATACTTATTCGGTCTCCCTTTACCTCTCCTGAATCCATCTAGAGCCAACCTCTCCCATGTTTCTATAAAATTCAACACTGAATTTGAGGGAAGCTACTCTTGAAGTAAAGCAAAATTGGAAAACTACAAAGCCTAAATGAGCATATTCTTTTCAGTCATTGCTCAATGCACAATTTCTAGCAGTTACTGAGTGAATACACCAACTTCTAGCTTCTTCTTCTAAGACAACATGCTAAGTAAATTTCTGAACTTTCTTTAGCTCATTCCATCAATAGTATCCAGGGGATGTCAATGACCTGGAATTTACATGATTGTGTTCAACCAGTTAGGTAGAAAGAATCTAATAGAAGTGAAACATAGAATCTAGAAGTGAAACATACAACAGGAATTAATAAGGGAATCAACTCCAACTGTATCTTTTTATTACATAGCATGCCATCAACCATGTTAGCAAGAGAAGATCATAGTGCATTCATAATACGTTCAAAGCAGGCACATCTATGTCCATCAACTTTTCGATCAAGTATTCGCACGATTTTCATGATGTGATTGGTAAGACTTATGTGACACTATAACTTTAAACTTCTTTTTCTTTGTAAAATTGTCCAGTATCAAATTTGTATTGTAACACTTGATAACTTCTTTCAAGTTTAAATATACTCTTACTTCGTCCAAAAGATTTTGAAATGTTACTTGTATATATAAGAGATGAGATGGAACCAAAAATCTTTGAAAGAGGGATTTTTATTTTTTTTAATCATGTCTTTGAAAGAGGGATATAACATCAGGTTTTTCCATCGCATGCCCGATGTCTTAAAGATGTGTTTTGTTGAAAATCATTTGCAAGAGATCTAGGATGATAGTAAAAGATTGGAATAAAATGTTATAGTACCGCATGCCCGATGTCTTAAAGATGTA
>NW_025886897.1:0-3661 GCF_002878395.1 Capsicum annuum
ATATATATAATTAATCTTTAAATATTATGATTCTAATATATAGGATGTTGGGTATTAAAAACTATTACTAAATAATATATAAAATACAATATTCTTTGTTAAACGAATTAAAGAAAAAACAAAAAAAAACAAATCACAACAAAAGGAGTACATTGAACTACTCTTCGTACTCCTAATATAAAGAGTGATGGGGATTTATAGCCTAGATTTGATGCACAAGAAGTCATGGATTTTTTTGTCAAATTAGATATTATATATATATATATATTTGTTAGAATTATTATTTATTAACACCTATGACCCAATAAGCGTGAATGATGCTTGATTAAATAGTGTTATTTATCCATAGAAACAAAGAATTGATTCCCACTAAATATTACTACCTTTTTTTATTAATGGGACCCCCATGGTCTAAAAATCTAAAAATTCCCACTATTTCACATTATCTTTCACCCCTCATCTTCATATTAACTTAAAATTGATCATATTAGAAAAATGTACCCTTCACCTGACATTTTTTTTAATAGAAAATGGAGTCCCAAAAGATTAGATGTTGGTTTTTTTTTTTTTTTAATTAAAGGTATGAATTGGATAAAGGAGGAAAATAAAATTTAATTTAATCTAGGTGAAAATATTCCTCATTAATAGGAAGAGAGGGATTTTTGTGCTTACATATAGAAGCATATCTTCTAGGTCATAAAGAGTTGAGAAGTGAGTCTTTACTTGCGCCATCTTCGTTTCTTGATTAGTCGACTTGGTTTTGACTTCGAATTTTGGTATTAATATTAATCAAATTATTTGATAGATATATTCTTTGGATCAAATTTATTTTTTTATTTCCATTATTTATTTTCCTAAATTCTGATGTTTAGAGAATTGAATTTAAAATTTCCGCAATTTATATTAATTCTTTCCCAAATGGTAATTACTGTTCTGAACTGACAACTGCCTTTTACAAAGAAGCATATTTGCACTTGCTGAGTTGCTGAGACCCAACCCTCTGGCTATAAATTTGTAGGCTTCTACATCATTTTCAAAAGCAAAAACATAGCATAAACTGAAATATGATTCCAGTGTTTTTTGTTAAAATTTAAATTAATTGAAGCTCATTTTTAACTTTTCTTTTTGCATTCAAAAGTTTTGAGGTTGTCTTCTCGAACTGCACAAAAAAATTATGAAAAGTTCTAGATGCGATAAGTGCATTCTTACGAGTAACTGATTTCAAAGATATTGTATTATTTCCCACTTCATCATCAAAGCTGTTTTCTCCGATGACATCCACAATTTTATTTTATGCTTTACACCTCTAAACATATATTATTTTCACCTCAATAATCCAACAGACTATTAACGTTCTTTTTATAGCGGTAATTGAAATTAGTAATCATAATCTCAAGTTCATTAATATTGTTTTCACAAGTTGATAAGTAAATAAGATATTTAAAATCACTCCACTATCTTGAATCTTAAGTCTTTAGAGAGTTGATGTTATTGATGATGTGTTTGACTTCCCAAGTGGCTTTGGTGGAGGAATTGATCATGTTGACAATGACGACAGAGTCATCCACTTCATAATAATCATTACTGGCACACCATTGCTGTCCACAGAGAATCACCTCAGCCACATTGTTAGTGCATTGACCATGATACTTGGTAAACGCCATAATGATGTTGCCAAAAGGGCACCTAAGAATGCCCCTCCCCTTAGTGGCGGAGCCAGAATTTTCATTAAGAGGTTCAAAATTTAAAAAGTAACAACACGAAATCATTCGAAGGAAATTCAACATCAACTATATATACATAAAAAATAATTTTACCTACATTTGATGTTGCTTTTGGGCTTGAGATTCTCAATGTAACAAAAGATATGTACTCATTCTTGATCAAGACGAATAATGGGGCATTCTACATCATTTTCAAAAGCAAAACCGTAGAGTATAGTGTATGATTTTTGCTCGGCCAATTGAGTTCACCAAAGTTTTGTAATTGAAGTATGACTTTTACATAATAGATATTTCCATGCTATCTATAGAAAAATTATTTCATAAATTTTAAATGATGGTAGGGGGGATTAGAATTTCTTAATAACACAAACAAATTATAGGTTGAGAATAAAACTCTTTATCTATTTTTGTTTGCGATTTCGAATATAGGGAGATACTATCAGAATCAATCACCATATAACAATAACCAAAAAATATTTATCTTACATAATTTTTGGACCATCATTGCCCACCCCCATTTATATTTCAGTACAAATATATTGTAGCACACATGTAAAAGAACTATGTGAAAAGCCTTATTTTTCAGACAAAGATTTACACTTCAAATATGTAACTTTTTATTTATTATGAAAAATAAACACACATGAGTAGACATGACATGAGATGAGAGATGAATAATGAATGAATAGACATGACATAAGATGAGAGATGGGTAAGCTTAAGATAATAGAGGAGTAATGCTTTGTTCATTCCAAAAGAAATTTGTTGGTCAACTTTAGTCTTCACTTTCACCAATCTATCAAAGTTGTTCTTGAAGTATTTCTCTCCACAAATTCTTGCTTGTGCATAACTTGTGTGTTTCCTTTGTTGTTCACTCCCAAATCAAGATCTCTATAGTTGAAATAAGCAGCTCTAGGAGATTTGGACACATAGCTAGCCATGTATCCATAAAGTTTTCGAATCCAAGATAGATGTTTGTTAGAACTTTCCATTTCACACCCCCCCCCCCCCCCCCAAAACACCCCATAATGAATCATGTATATGTTTCCAGCTCTATGAGGGAAAGGGGTTTCAAATTCTGAGAAGTCACTCAACTTTCGTCCGTAAGGGGTAAGCTGTAATTCGGCTCCCGAGTTTTCTCCTAATAATTGGTTGAATAGTTTTAATATACCTCTGATACCATTTATAGAAATTGGCCGCTTGACAATGTCTGATTTCCCTTTGAAGAATACTCTCCCTAGATTATAAGTTATCCTATTCCAATTTAGTAACACAATCAAGTAATTTGCCCCTAGGAAACCAGAGACTCTTTTTGTAACTTAATGTTCAACGGGATAGTTTGGAGCTTCTCCTGGACAGTAAGCAAAGCTTATTTATCCTTAGCAGTCTCAGAAATGATATTCTAGTAATATTATTTGTTCAGCTGTTTTAACTACCGTTTCAACAACTTCAATCTCATCACAATTTGCCAATCATGCATCCGTCTAACTTGATATCCCGTATTCCCTTCACCTTCTCAATGAATTGAGGGTGCAAGGATCAGGTGTTACAATACTTAAAAGGTTCTTTTTTGGCCTACTTATAACTTTTTTCTCAACAAAGATCACTTGGGCTTCCTGGTAAGCAAGTTGCTTTACAGTGGGGAATGCTATCAACCTACTAGTGTTAATGAATACCCAGTTTATTTTGAATAAATTCTTCTATCCCTAATTCTGTCATTCCAGGTATATTTTTGACTATGTTGAGGCACTTTCAATCAAATCATAATCTTCAACACACTCTTGAAAATCAGCAATCTCTGGCCAAGTTACTAGATTCCCACCAATTTTATCTTAAGAATATAAAATATAGTTGAAATCTCCCAGAGTAAGCTAAACCTTGATGCAAGTGTGGTGATAATAACTCTCTATTTCTGCCCATAATTTCCGTCTATCTGC
>NW_025886898.1:0-2459 GCF_002878395.1 Capsicum annuum
TTCAAAAATTTAATCCCATGAATTTCTCATATTCTTATAGTTTGGTTGTATCAAATTGATATTAATTACCTTTATAATTTTGGGAAGAATTTTTAAAAGGTAAAGATTATTTTTTTCCCAATTGTTGATTTATTTCTCAAAAATTTCTTATAAATTTATAATTTGATTATAGTTAATTGATTATTTAATTATCTTTATAATTTTCTAAAAACTCAAATAAGTTAACAATTATTTTTTTCTCAATTACAGATTTTCTTATATTCAATCTTTTATTGTTTTGCTAAAATAGTTCAAATTTAATTGTCTTGAGGCATGACATCTTTTTGTCTATAAATCTTTTTTAATACATAAGAAATGCTAAAGTGATACAATAATGTCCTTTATTTTTATAATCCAAACTTACCATTTAAAAATCATTTCATTTGAATTAATAAGATCATAGTAGATTGCACAAAATCAATCAATTAATTATATTTATTTTTATTAAATAAATGATGTACGAAATTGTTGTAATAAAACTATACAATCAACTAATTAATTTCAATTAATTAGAATCAGTTTTATGATCATAATATATAGACTCAAGTTCTTTAAATTTAATGTTGTAAATTTTAAAATATATTTATGGCTAAAGTAGAAGTCAGTGTTCGTTGTTTTCGTAACCAATATATGTATATCAATTCCGAAACTTTGCATATATTTTTTATTAAAATAGTTGCCAATATTAACTAATTTCTAACTCGATTTAATCTAATTAATTTGATAACAATAAAATTATTATTAAGATTATATATATATTTACCATAAATCCATCCTAATTTTATAGCTTGATTGTAGTTAATTAATCTACAATTACATAAAGGGCTCAAATACGAAAACAACTGATATTAATTTCCTTTATAATTTCGGCAATTCAATCCCATGAATTTCTCATGTTTTTTATAGATTGATTATATTAAATTGATATCAATTACCTTTTTGATTTTGGGAAGAATTTTAAAAAAGTAACAATTATTTTTTCCTAATTACTGATTTATTTCTAAAAAATTACTTATCAATTTATAATTTAATTATTTAATTATCTTTACAATTTTCTAAAAACTCAAATAAGGTGACAATTATTTCTTTTGTTAATTACGAATTTTCTTATATTCAATCTTTCATTGTTTCACTAAAATAGTTCAAATTTAATTGTTTTGAGGGATAACAACTTTTTGTCTCTAAATCTTTTTTAATACATAAGAAATGCTAAAGGCATACAATAATCTCCTTTCTTTTTATAATCCAAACTTATCATTTACAAATTATTTCATTTTAATTAATAAGATCATAGTAGCTTGAACAAAATCAATTAATTAATTATATGTATTTTTATATAAAAAATGATGTACGACATAATTGTAATAAAATTACACAATCAACTAATTAATTTCAATTAATTAGAATCAATTTTATGATCATAATATATAGACTCAAGTTCCTTAAATTTAATGTCGTAAATTTTAAAATATATTTATGGCTAAAGTAGTAGTCAATGTTCGTTGTTTTTTTAGCAATATATGTATATCAATTACGAAACCTTGCATATATTTTTTATTAAAATAATTGTCAATATTAACTGATTTCTATCTCAATTTGATCTAATTAATTTTATAAAAAGAAAATTATTTTTAATATTATATATTTATTTACCATAAATCTATCCTAATTTTATAGCTTGATCATATTTAATTAATCTACAATTACATAAAGGACTCAAATACGGAAACAATTGATATTAGTTACTTTTATAATTTCAAAAATTTAATACCATGAATTTAACATATTCTTATATTTTGGTTAAATCAAATTTATATTAATTACCTTTATAATTTTGGGAAGAATTTTAAAAAGGCAACGATTAATTCTTTTCCTAATTACTGATTTATTTCTCAAAATTTTCTTATCAATTTATAATTTGATTATTTAATTATCTTTACAATTTGCTAAAAACTCAAATAAGGTGACAATTATTTCTCTTCTTAATTACGGATTTTCTTATATTCAATCTTTCATTGTTTCACTAAAATAGTTCAAATTTAATTGTTTTGAGAGATGACATTTTTTTGTCTATAAATCTTTTTTAATATATAAGAAATGCTAAAGTCATACAATAATCACCTTTATTTTTATAATCCAAACTTGTCATTTAAAAATAATTTTTTTGAATTAATAAAATCATAGTAGATGGCACAAAATCAATTAATTAATTATATGCATTTTTATTAAATAAATGTTGTATGAAATTGTTGTAATAAAACTATACAATCAACTAATTAATTTCAATTAATTAGAATCAATTTTATAATCATAATATATAGACTCAAGTTCCTTAAATTTAATGTTGTATGTAAATTTTAAAATATATTTATAGCTAAAGTAGTAGTCAACGTTCGTTGTTTTTTTACCAATATATGCAT
>NW_025886899.1:0-2596 GCF_002878395.1 Capsicum annuum
CCCTAAAAAGTTTTATAATCAGACAAATTTTTTGACATATTTAACAACCGACGTTTTAAAAGTCTTAGATGGACAAATGATGGAGGGGTATATAATTTAAGAGGATTAATTATTTTTATGATCCATTTCAAATATTTTCAAAATTATACACCAAGAAAAAAAACGAGTTAACGCACAATATTTGAAAATAAAATACTTTTATAAAACTATGTTTTTTTCCTTTCAGTTTTGCTCAAACACAACTAAAAAGAAGCAGGGCGGAGCTACCCTTTCGTGAAGGGGCTCATCCGAATCTCCTTCGATAGAAAATTATACTATTTATATATGGTTAAAATTATCTTTTATTCATATATAATAGATGTTGAACCCCCTTCTATTTGTTGTATGTTATTTCTAAATCTCTTTAATAAAAATTTTGACTCCACCACCGAAAAGAAGCCCAAAAATCAAATAACTATGCATGTTAAAAAGTTAGATCTTAAAAAGAGACATGCAAATGGTGTGTGAAAAGTGTGATGGAAAGTGTGAACGATCCTACATTAGAGTGATATACTCGTCTGTTTCGATTTATTTATGTTACTTTCGTTTTACTCCATTTTTAATGAATATTTTTTTCCTTTTTTATCATTTCTTTAATTTTAATTTTCAATATGATACATTTAAAATTATAAGATTAAATGATATTTTGATATAATTAAATCTCTTTATAGTAGTAATATTTGTCCAAAGATTTCATGAATGCTATAAGAGAGGTGCTGCTATATATGCATACTGACATTCAATCGTTCATATATCATTTAGCTGTTATAAACAAAAGTATGTAAAATTAGAAAGAACATGAATATCAAAAAAAAATATTAGTAGCATTTTTCTCATGAAGCTGTGAAATGATTGATGTATACCATTTAAATAAAAAAAATTTCCTTTTAATTAAATTTTTACACTTGAAATTTATCGTGTGCATGATATTAAAGATGATTATCATAAATATTTTAGTATTTTATTTTATACATAATATATTTCTTACAAAATATTGCTGCATAATATTTGAGTATATAGTTATAGAGAGATAATTTTATAAAGACTGGACTGCTATAACATACGTCATTGTTGTTATAGATAGAATGTCGTTATAGAAGAAGTAAAGTATAACATGAAAAATTGATTTCGAAGAAAATTGGACAACTGTAATGAAATACCGTTATAACAAACTAACAAAGTAACATTATAAAGAAATTTGACCGTATATTTGATATACTTTTAATTTAAAATCATAAATTTTAAAATCTTCTTTAAACTTTACGTAAACTCAAAACAGATCAATCATCAATTTAAAACGAAGGGAATATCTTTTTGGGCATTGAAAAAGCCTCAATAGTCAGTAGATTTACTAAATTGAGCTGTACTTGCTGTAAAAAGGTGCAAAAGGAGGGACACATGAGACTTGTGAAAAACTACTGCAACTGATAAATTACCAATACAAGACATGATGGGAATTAGAGGATGTTATGAAACCGACAGGAATAAGCAATATCATAAAATGAAAGAATATACAGATTTTACATGGAAATTCTTGACGGGAAAAATCATGGACAGAGGAGGAGGAAATTCACTATAATGGAGAGGAATACAAGGAGGAGACGAAAGTTTCAATGACGCATGTGAACCACCAAAAAACAACCCACTAAATTGTACTAATATAATACGTGTGCACAAATAAATTCTAAGCCCAAAAACATACAGGTTCACACCAAAGGGCCCCGCACTCCCAACAGGATCAATGGTGGGCTCCGTGATCGGGCCTATCCCTCCACTACAACCACAGACCCCTGAAAAAATCTCAAACATGGATCACACCACAAACTTTTCAGAGCCGGATCAACAAAATTCGGGTTGCAAACTCCAAACTCCAAACTCCAAGAAAGGAAAAGATTCCCAAAGTTCAGAACATCAAAAGCAAATTGTACAAACAATAAGAGTATGGTGAAATGAATAATAACACACCAAGTGACCAAATTACCCTTGTCAATAGGAAGCATGCATGTGAAGACCTGCTACTTGGACTCCTATATATAGCAGTGATGTAGTACTCCCTTGTATAGCTAGGAAGCATGCATGTGACGACCTGCTACCTGGACTCCCTTTGTTTTAAAAAAAAACTTTGTAGTTCCAACTTTTTAAGATTACAAGTTTAAAAATCTTGTTTTACTTTCTTAAACTCCAGTCAAATCAAAACAAATCATAGTATATATTCTACTCCTAGCTTGGCTATTAAAAAACCAGTCAGTTGGATAAGAAATATGTCGATAACAGAGCTATGTTATTATTTGTTTTTACTTATTGTTGTAGCAAATCATGCAGCAGCAGCTGGTTCATCAGTGAAGTTTCTTCCAGGATTTGAAGGACCCCTTCCTTTTGAACTTGAAACTGGGTGAGAAGTTAAACTGTAAATAAATCTATTTTAGTTTTACTCAATATGTTTATAGTTTCCTCTTTGAGAATATTACTGCTCCCTTCATTTTAATTTGTTCGTGTTACTTCCTAATGTAATGCGTTTAATAGAGAATGTGTCTTGCCTTTTTAGCAATTCCACGTG
>NW_025886900.1:0-1298 GCF_002878395.1 Capsicum annuum
AGGGTGTATTGGCCCAAAAATATATCGAGGCATCCCAGAGAGGTTGGGGATCGTTATATTTTGGTCCATTTAATTATTCAAGGCCATTTGGGTGATCAAAGGGGCGAAACAATACGAACGGGGCATTTTCAGGATAAATCGATGTGCTATTTCCAATGTTTTTGGGGGTGGGCTTAGGATCTAGGGTTCCGTGGGTCAAAAATTGACCAGGTCGTACCAGGATGGTCTGGGATCGTCTTAGTGTGGTTTGTTTATTTATTCGAGGACATTTGGGTGGTCAAACGAGCAAAACATCACGAATGGGGCATTTTCGGGCCACATGAGAGTGCTATAGCCCACAGTTTTGGGGGTAGGCCTGGGGTCCGGGGGTGCCGTGGGCCAAAAATCGACTGGGGCATGCTAGGGAGTTTGGGATCATCCTAGTGTGGTCCATTTGTTTATTCAAGGCCATTTAGTTCGTCAAATAGGCAAAATAGCATGAATGGGGCATTTTCAGGCCAAATTGATGTGCTATAGCCCACCGTTATGGGGGTAGGCCCAGGGTTCGAGGGTGTCGTGGGCTGAAAATCGACCGGTCCATGACAGGGAGATTGGATATCATCCCAGTGTTGTCCATTTATTTATTTGAGCCTAATTGGGTGGTCAAACGGGCAAAATGGTGCTAACGGGGCATTTTCAGACTAAATAGGTATGCTATAGCTCACAGATTTGGGGGAGGACCTTGGGTCCGGGGTTGCCGTGGGCCGAAAAATGACCGAGGTGTACCAGAGAGGTTAGGGATCGTCCCAGCGTGTTCCGTTTATTTATTCGAGGCCATTAGGGTGGTTAAACAGCCCAAACTGCACGAATGAGGCATTATCATGCCAAATTGGTGTGCCATAGCCCACGGTTTTGGGGGTGGACCCGGGGTCCGAGGGTACCGTATACCAAAAATCGATCGGGGTGTGCCAGGGTTGTTGGGGATCTTCCCAATATGGTCTGTGTATTTATTTGAGGCCATTCGGCTGGTCAAACGGGCAAAACGGTATAAACAACGCAATTTTGGGCCAAATTGAAAACCCCAGTGTTGTCCGTTTATTTATTCAACACTATTTGGGTGGTCAAACGAGCAAAACGGACCCAAATGGGACATTTTTGGGACGAATCAGTATGCTATAGCCCGCGATTTTGAGGGTGGGCCTGGGGTCTGGGGGTGCCGTAGGCTGGAAAATTGACCGGGGCATGAAAGGGAGGTTGGGGATCATCCCAGTGTGGTCTGTTTATTTATTTGAGGCTATTTGGGTGGTCAAATGGGCAAA
>NW_025886901.1:0-1275 GCF_002878395.1 Capsicum annuum
ACCTTCAAGCCGCTAATATTTTTCGTCTCTCCTGGATGAGGACTCGCAACAGCATGCTTTAATCTTCCTTTCTCTGCAAATCAAAGAATGTCTCAGGATGTTCGGATTGGATACGTTGTATACTCTCTCGAGTCTTCTGGAAACATGAGAAAATAGCTACAAGAACTTAACAACTAACAGTTTGTATTAAAAAATGATGTACCCGCGGCACTAATCCTTCCAATTTGATGCAATGAGTTGGCAAGGGCAAACTTCCCAACATTAGGAATGCCGAAAAGCATTAAGGTAATTGTCTGATCCCCATGACCAATCTTTGGTAATTCTCGAACTCTGGCTTGCAGAAAGTTCAGTAACGGCAAATCTGCAACATGTCAAGATTTATATCTGACGCAAATGAGCATCATATGCAAAATAAAAGGTTGTCAAATTAACTAGCGATGAACATCAATGCCTACTACTTTCCATTAGTACAATATCAACGCCACAATATTAGTCAAGTTGATAAACATACTCAAACAGACCCCAAGTATATCGGGTGCACACCATCAACCAAAAGGCCATAAAGTTCATATTAATTCAATGCAAGCTTGAGAACTTGGTAGGAGAATTTATATTCGATGAAACACTAAGTTGCACGGACTCTTCACTTTTGATGCCGCGCCCCAGTCGGATTCTCCAAAAATACACTACTTTTGGAGAATCCGACACGCACCCAATGGCATTTTTGAAGAGTCCGAGCAACATAGATGAAACATAGCATCACTAGGGTGTTGTCTTCTTATATTACAACTTGGGCTAGCGTCTGAGCATTGGCCTCATATGCTAACACTAAGAAGTCCAACACTGTAGTCTTAAGTCCCCCTCTACGTACTGTCAAAGATTAGCATTTACACCAGAGAGCCAGAGACCTTAAATATGGAAGTAAATGATGTATTTCAGTAATATCACCCTTGCTAAGAAATAAGTATCAGTACGCATGCTGGTATGCATCTGTATGTATTAACGTCAAACAACAGAACAGTAATAGTACCAAAATTATACCGTCCAAACCAATAAAATTTGCTTAAATAGGAAAAACTGCGCGTTTATGCATGAAACGGTGTCAACCTTTCCATAATATCAATTTAACCAAGAAATATGGTAGCAATGCATACGAAACCTATGAATTTAGCTCAAACATCATGAGAACAACAAATTGCCAACACGAGAGCAAACCAAAAAAAAGTTGCTAGAACAAGAACGATTTGCAAACTAAAACATGACCAACTGCAGTAA
>NW_025886902.1:0-1214 GCF_002878395.1 Capsicum annuum
ATTAGTATTAATGTCATGTTTTCTAAAATCAGTTTCATCATAATATGACTACTACATTTGGAAATGCTCGTGAGTACATTCACAAGCAGAGGAACAAAATGGATAGTACAAAAATATCTTCAATTGCTTCTCGAATGACGCAGGTATCTAATACAGATAGCAGCACTACTCCCACCGAAGAGTTCAGAAAATTAGAAGCAATCATATTTATAGAAATGTCAAGTTTAAAGGAATCCAAAAGGCTTTGAACTTGTACAAAACTTTATAAAGTGTCAAGGTTTCTTCTAAATTCTTTAACTGCAGGAAAAATCCAATTGAGGTGAAACATCCAGTTCTGAAACATTCAAAATCTTGTCACAGTTCTGGAAAGTTCAACAGATTCAAAATAGCATCCTAGATTAGAAGATACTGAGGCTATTCTACAAGTCTCTATAGTTTCTTTCAGCAGTTTCCAAGTAGATGTTTTCTTCCAGTTTGGCAGTTATTGCTTTCTTTTACCCGTAAAAGTGGCTTCACAACCTTTTTATGAATCCTACTAAAATCTTGTTACCATCTCAACAAGAAAGACTTTCTTTAATGAAGAAAGAAGAGTAGTTGGATGACATTAGACCACAAATCAAGTGAAGGATAAAGTTTCTCAATTTCGAATAATACAGAGAAAAGTTAACATTTTTTCCTTTAAATAATGAATCCATAATCAAGGGTATAAAGAAGAAATGAAAGTAATGTTAGGGGGTAGGTTCCTCTGTTCAAGAATATTTACATGCACATGCATTCATACATTTGTTTACCTTGGACATTGATCAGCAAAGGAAGCATTTTACTGTAGAACTAGTAAATAAAGTTTATAACAAGCACTAGTAAACTCGACTTCCCAAGAATGAAAAGGTAATTTCCTTTTAAATTTTTCACAGAGAACGAACATCTGCAAGTGTGATAAAGAGCTAAAAATAAAGGGCAAACGAAACTCTTTTTTTAATTTAATGATTGCAACTTTCAATGTATATTGCATTGTTTGATAATGTATCTGTTATTTTCAGGAAGTGTAAGGAATACTGGTAACTTTTATTAGCCATAGGAAGCATTGTGATCCTTAAGTTCAGCCCTAATTCCACATTACATGGAGGTTGTGAAAGTATACCTTGAAAATATATAACATACTGAGTTCAGTAAATCTAGGTTCTATGTTGTCCTGGATTAAGTGAGTGTTCACA
>NW_025886903.1:0-1552 GCF_002878395.1 Capsicum annuum
GCGCCACTTTTGTTTTTTTTTGAAACAAAAAAGATCTTTTTTTTTTTGTTTTCTATTTTTGAACTTTTTTTTTAAAGAAACTTTCTTATGTTTTTTTTTTTTTTGGTTGGAATTTTTTTTAAAAAGATTATAGCTTTTTTCACTATGTTTTTCCTTTTGTTCTAAAACAAAAATTGTTGCTCTTTTTTTCTAAAATATTTTTTACTCTTTTAATTTTCTAATCTCTTTAATGGGAAAAATGAATATTTATATTATTTTATTATATTTTTTATTTAATGGGTTGGAATGCATGATGGTAAAATAAATATCGATATCAATACATTACATATCGATTACATAATTATTTATATAATATCGACAAACATTTATACATCATTTATACAATGTTATGTAACTATTTATACAGTATCAACACACGTTTACACACATTTATACAATATTCACACATGTTTTTATACTATTTATATAATATTGACACACATTTATATACTATTTATACAATATTGATATACATTTATACACCATTTATAAAACGTCGATACATTATATAACTATTTATACAATATCGATACATTATATATATACTACATAACTATTTGTACATCATATATAATGTTTATATACCATTTATACAATATTGATATAGGAAAAAAAAAGTCACACAAAAAAAGTTTTTTTTTTTAAAAAACAAAAAAGTTTTTTTTCAAAATTTAAAATCTCAGCAAAAAAATAAATAAAAAGAAGTTTTTTTTTTTTTTCGAAATTGACCGAAAAAAAGGAAGAAAATGTCCCGATGACCATTTAAGTACTAAAAAAATTGTATAAACTTTTTACTCTTTTTTTTTTTTATATATAAATGAAATTTTCCCTAGTTTAAAACTATTAACTTGTATATATTCCTTGAAGAAAATATTACTTATGTATTTATTTTACTATTATCCTTAATAATGGTGCTTTTCTTCAAATATGGCTACTTCTTTTTTTCAAATATGACTACTAATTAATTTGAAAAGAGTTATTAACTAATTCGAGTAAAATTGGAGAGAAATAACTAATTCTTGCTCAATTTATCAAAGTAGACAATTGAAAGGAAAAATCTACTTAAAATGAGCGTGTAGTAAATCTGAATTCATCAAGAATTTGTTTGAAAAGTCATTTGGTAATTATATTTGATATAGTTATTGTGACCTTGTAATTACACAATATAATAATTATTACGTAACACATATTCCTTTTTCATAAAATATATATAATTACAAATAAATGAAAACAGTTGGAGCAATCACATTTGGATTGGTCTGCTATTAACTAAGCAACATATATAGTATCGCTACTCGCTAGCCTATGTGGACAAATGCGCATATATCTCGCATGCATATAAAACTGAATCCACTCACAAAATTCTCCAAATAATTCACGCATTGTTTGTGAGTCCTCCTGCTACACACACCTAGTCTAGGCTTTTTCTTCACTCAGTCAGTAGAATTGACCTTATATATACCAATATTTCTGTAACTCCAACTATCATTTGGATTCTCTAAGTTAATTACTA
>NW_025886904.1:0-1463 GCF_002878395.1 Capsicum annuum
TATAGCATCTTAATTAGTAGTCATCTTACTTAGTTGAGCTATTCACGTTGATAGTTATTAATTATATGGAAAATGTATATTTGTTCCTTCAAGATTGGAGGACAAGTTTTGTCTACCATAAACACCTTTATTTAAGTACTCTCTCCGTCTCATTTTTACTCGTCTCAATTTGATATTGCACATTAATTAAGAAAAATAATTAATAATATGATTATTTTACCATAGTATCTTTATTCAGGGGTAGATCTATTAAGGTCCGTGGGGGTGACACGCCCCCCGCAAACTTCGATGGAAACTCTCTCTCTATAGCTATATATATAAGAATATAGTTTAATATTAGCTCTACCACCCATAATAACAAAGCACTATCTAGTGCAGGTGGCAGAATACTGATTTTGTATTCCCAAGGGCATGTGTTCGAACTTGGCTAGCAGGCGTGCTTTAAAACTTTAAAACAAAGCAACAGTGCTTTAAAACTTTAAAACAAAGCAACAGGCGTGCTTGACTTTTATAGAAAAGTAATGATATTTTTTGTCTCTTTTTATTTAATTGTTTAAAAAAGTTTGATAAAATATCTCTCATTAAAATAAACAAAAAACCCTATTTGGCTATTTCCAAATCAAAACACTCTCTTGTTCTTGACTCTTGAGGTTTGGTGCTGCTGCTCTGGTTGCTTTTTGCTCTCTCTGTAAGTTGTTTTGAAAAATTATTTTGTTTCTCTTTCTTGAGCCTAGAAACCCAAATTTGAAATTATCTTTAATTTAGGAGAAAGTATTCTAATTTTGTGAATTGAGATGGAGAATTTTTTCAAGAAGGTTAATTATTCTCAATCAAGTTGAGGCAAATCTTGTGGAGACTTATTCACTTGTTTATTTACTTGTGAAGTTGACTCTAATTTTATCCGTTGCTACGGCAACTGTGGAAAGAGCATTCTCTTCCATGAAACACATAAAAAATGAAGTGCGAAATAGTATTGGTGATCAATATTTAAATGATTGTTTAGTATGTTACATAGAGCGTGATGTATTTGCAAATGTAAGTAATGATGTCATCGTTAATTGTTTTCAGAATATGAAAACTCGTCGTGGAAAATTTTAATGAATTAAGGATATTATATGATATTAGTAATATTATTGAAAGATTAATTTTTGTCATTTTTTTTATTAATTGGTTGATTAATCGTTCTATAGATTGAAAAATAATCAGATTAATTTAATCGATAAGTTTACTTTGCAGTTGGCACCCATAGGGTCCGGATCCTGAATCCGCCTCTGCCCTTATTAAATGATGTTTATATTTTAATTTAGAGAAAAAAAATAATTAATACTAAGGGTAAAAAAGAAAAAAAATTATCTTGTCTTGATTAATGAAAAATGACAAGTAAAATGAGAAATTAAATTAAGAAATTTGGGACGAATAAAATGGGACTGAGGGAGTATTTGCTAACAAAAGTTTTATCATTT
>NW_025886905.1:0-1805 GCF_002878395.1 Capsicum annuum
GATCGCACCACCCTCTCTCTGTTTTGATCTCTCTCTCACTCGAATCTCTCTTTCACTCGAATCTCTTTTTCTCCGATCTCATTGTTTCCCCTCCGATGACACAGACGACGACGACAAGCATGAACAGACCAGATTCTGAGGTCGAAAAAAATGGTTTGACGTGGATTTAGACGGAACAAAGGGCTGGACGTCATTTTTTCACTACACTGGAGCTCCAGTGAGCTCGGTATTGTCGACAAATGGGAGAAAAAAAGATGGCTGACGGCAGAGAGAAGGATCCGGTCATCACCGGCGACGTGCTTACCGCAGGAACAGTGACTCCGCACAAACTTTTTTTTTTCACTCTCGATTTCTATTTGCTTTGCTCCTACTCTCTCCACTTCTCTTCCTTTTCACTAGCGTATGTGTGCGCGTGTCTCCATGGATGTGTGTATGTGTGCAGATATCATGCAGATCTGTGTGTGTATTGTGTATGTTAGTGATGATGGAGTGGTTCCATTTTTTTTTGAGAAGAAAGGGAAAATTTTCTCTTGAGATGTGTTCTGTTCCTGTATTCCATTGAAGAAGAAAAAATATAAAGGGGATCAGGTGGGGTTACGTAGGTAGGGGGTAGGTACGGGTAGGGAGGTAAGGTAGATTAGGGGTCAGGTGGGGTAGGGGGTAGAGTTTGTTGGGATAGGGTAGGTATTGTTTTTTAATTGGGTGGGTTGTTAGAATATTAGGATAAAACAAAGTTAGTTAGGGGGTTATTATTTTTGTCATTTTGTGGAGGGATTATCCCACGGGTGAGGGTATACGGTAGGATAAGGTAAGCAATAGGTAAAAACGATATCAGGGAGGAACGAAATTAGGTGTCTACATCATGCCCCCTTTGAATTTAAACACGAAGTGTTTTCAGGCAAAGAAGTAGACAGCGAGACCAAATTTTGACCCGACCATTATTCAAAGAAAGAAACAGAAGGAAGAAGGACAATCGGGTCTTAACTGAAGACATCCTTCCTATCCAAGTTATGAGAGAATCAAGTCACGGGTTTTTCGAAGGATTGGAAGAGGTGGACTATACCGAGTTGGAGAGTCGAGTGAGGTTCCATCGAGGTTCCGGTCCGCGGCTCTGTTATTACATCAAAATGAAAATTACATGTTAAAACATAAATGAAATTACAAAAATCCTATCTATACAGCTTCTATTGGCTCTTGACTCGACTTTTATCACCCTATTATTCAGGCGGGCTCTTGACTTGCAATTTCTTTCAACTTGTTGCTTGGCTTTCAATTACTTCTCTTTGTTGCATGACTTTTCATTTCTTTACCCTATTCTCCAGGAGGGTTCCTGACTTGCTATTCCATCACTTTGTTGCTTGACTTTCATTTCTTCACTCTGTTCTCCAGGCGGGTCTCTAACTTGCTATTTCATCACCCTATTCTTCAGGCGGGCTCCTGAAACCCAAAATTAAAACTAGAACAAAAATTATCCCAAACAAGAATTATAATAAAGTAGTATTTCATTTTTTAGAGCGTTGTCCCATTTTCCCGGAGGGTCCTGAACATAAAGTAAAATCCCATTTTTCAGGAGGGTCCTGAACATAAAGTAAAATTCCCATTTTTCAGGAGAGTCCTGAACAAAAAGTAAAATTCCCATTTTTCAGGAGGGTCCTGAACAGAAAGTAAAAACCCATTTTCCAGGAGGGTCCTGAATATAAAGTAAAATCCCATTCTTCAGGAGGGTCCTGAACAGAAAGTAGAAATCCTATTTTTCAGGAAGGTCCTGAACATAAAGTAAAATCCCATTTTTCAGGAGGGTCCTG
>NW_025886906.1:0-1273 GCF_002878395.1 Capsicum annuum
TACTTTAAATAGAAATTCTAAAACCTTTTAAGATACTGTTTTGACTATAATTATCCCATTTAGTCAAAAATACAATTTTGGTTTTCAAAACTTCCAGCTATAGAATATGCTAATGAATAAATATCCTGAAATGTTAACCAACTTTTATACCCTTTAATCTAAAATCTTATGCAACTTGATTTAGTTTTTCAATAGTGTTATCCGAATGTTTACGCCCAGCCAATAAACACAACACGTCATTTTATTGATTTCCTTCTACTGTTCCCTTAATTCCTAGTTAACTGTTGCACTACATTCTATTAGTATTTCTTAAGTTCAGTGCAATTCTGCTCAGTAATAATATACATCAGCGTTTGGTTATGTATAAGTGTAAGTACCAAGATAGAGTGAAGTTCAGATAGTTGACCAAGTTTTTAGGAAAAATTAAGTAGCAGGGAAAACTACAACAATAACATATATCCAGAGTAATCTCGTAAGTGAGGTTTGGGGAGGGTGATTTGTCCTCAACCTTATCCCAGCCATATGAAGGTAAAGAGATTGTCTCTGATAGACCATCGGCTCAAGTAAAGCATATCAAGTAAACTAATCACCTTATGCAAATCTTTGCTCCTGTGTTCTGGTAGTTTCTTGGAGACAAGTTGTTGATAAATTTGATGTTTTGTTTTACGGGGCAGTTGAGCAGACAATTTTCTTCATTGTAATGTTGCTATACTCTGCATTTTTTCTTCGTTGTCACTTTTTTGTATCTCGCCAATCATTTTTTGTACTTCTCTGTTTAGTAGCATGTTCCCAAGTATGCTAAACGGAGCGTCCCTGCACTTATCCTCAGAGTGTCCCTGTACTTTGCAATTCGAGCAGAAAGAGGGCATGGTTTCGTATTCAATCCTTTGTATAGAAGTTCCAACTTTGCCCTGTGCATTACTTATTACCACGGAGCTCTCATTTAACAACGGCTTTGTTGGATCTATCTCGACCCTCATTTTAGCGGTTGTTGGCCTCAATTTGGTGGGTGTGGTCTTGTATATAATCAGGGGAGTTCCGATAGGATCTACGATGGTACAAGGGTCATACAAAAGTACCAAATGGAGGCGAGCAGCCCTTTTAGCTCCACAAAAATTTACTTTGTGAGAATTTTCTTAACTAAAGGTGAGGGGGTGGGAGGAGGGTGGATTGGGAAAAAAGAAGCGCCTCTTTTTTATTCATAATTTGGTTTTTGTGACCGGATAATATGTGTTTTAAGGAAAGTTTATACCATCGTTAGTGCTGAATTAAA
>NW_025886907.1:0-2155 GCF_002878395.1 Capsicum annuum
TCCGCACCCCCCTACAATTGGTATCAGAGCTTATGTTGTTTAAAGTTATCGGAAGTAGTATGTATTTGGATTTATTTGATTAATTTATTAAATTTATTAATTATGATAAAATTAGATTTAGATATCCACCAAAATATTATAAATATTGTTTAGATGAATAACGTACATAAATTACAAAAATATAAAAAATTAAAACAAATAATATCTAAAAAATGTAAAGAATTAAAAATAAGGATAGAAAGACTACAGTATAACATAATTGTCAGAGTTAGTAAAAATTCAATAAATGCACAAAAAGAAGAAATACCAAATTTAGAATCAACAATAGATAGTCTAAAATATATATATCAACATAACCTATATACGTTTAAATAAAATGAACAAAAAAGAATTTATAATAGACGAAAAAACATATGAAAATCACGAAGGATTAAAAATAAAAATAGTATTCTGTAATTTAGGAAGAAGATATAAGAAAATAGGTGAACATTTATATTTAATGTTAGAAAAAAAAAGGATTAAAATTAGAAGATAAGTTGGAAGCCATGGTAAGAATAGAAAGAGAAAACGAAGAAATAGATAGAAAAAAGAAAATAGATAAAATAAAACAAAAAACCACAAAAGAAATACGAAAAAAAAGAAACTTAAAACAGTAGGATCGCTGAATTAGAAAAAGAATTACAAATGCTAAAAGATTTGTATGAAAAAAGACAAAAAGAAAAAGAAGAAAAATATAAAGAACAAAAATTATCAAACGAGATAAATCAATTTGAAGAAAAATTAGAAATAAAAAATAAAGAACCAGAAACCAGTGAATTAGAAATAAATACAATAGATGCTGAAGAAACAGATAATTATGATTCGGAAGATAGTGAAACATATACAAAAATTCTAGAAAACATAGGAAAACTAGAAATTAATGAAAAACAAGAAATAATTAATAAAGAAAATCTAGAACTAATAAATACAAAAGTAAATACTCTAGATAAAAATATAATACCTAGTGCCTCAGAAATAAGAAAACCAACATATAATTACAAAAATAAGTTTAAAAGATATAATCCAAAGGATGAATATAATAAATGGACACCACCAAAACAAATAATTAATTACAACTTTTTGGATTTAGACTGTGTAATAGACACAAATAAAACAATACAACTATGGGTAGAATATATGTCAAAACAATTATTAGATAATAAAATAGATACAACAAACACACCAGAATATATAGAAAAGACATTAATAGGAACAGTAAAATTATGGTTTTTAAACCTAGCCGAAGCAAGTAAAAAAGTATTAAGATCGGATAATAAAACAGAAGGAACATCAACAACTACTAAAATACTACCAACAGAAATATTGAAAAAATATGAAATAGCTATAAGAGATGAATTTAGCAGTGTAACAACAGAAGAAGAAGAGCAAAATAAAGAAAAAGCTATAAATAGAAATTTAATGTTAAAACTAGCAATATGTAATATGTGTTATATAGATGAATATACGTGCGCATTTAAAGAATATTATTATAAAGGAACATACAATATAGAAGAAAGTAAAGAAATAAGAAGATTATATTTTAGTAAATTACCCGAACCATTTAGTTCAAAAATAATAAAGAGTTGGGATGAAGCAAAAAAAGTAGATACCCTAGGAGCAAGAATAAAATTTTTACAACAATGGTATAGAAATCTATGTGAAAAATATAGAGAAGAAATAAAATTGGAAAAGACATTAATAAGAAATTTAACATGTTGCAAAGATAAAATAGCACCTCAATTTGGATGTGAAGAAAGATATTATAGAAAAGAAAAAGACATAAGAACTATAAGAAATACAAGAAATCAAAATATAAATATAAGAAACCAAGAAAAAGATATTACGTAAAAAATTATAAACATAAAGACCATATTGAAAAAAGAAATCTATAAAAGAATGTACTTGCTATAATTGTGGAAAACTAGGACATTTAGCTAGAGATTGTAAATTACCAAAAAACTTAAAAAAGAAACAAATATCAGAAATAAAAATAGAAAATACAGAATATATGCAGATAGATCATATAGATTATGAATTAGAAAGTGAAGATAGTATATATAAAATTTTGGAGAATAAAACAGATAATGAAATAGATAGTGAAGTAGATGAATCAAAT
>NW_025886908.1:0-542 GCF_002878395.1 Capsicum annuum
TTTTGTAGGAGTTCTCGAAACTATTATCTAAAAAATTAAGAGTACTTTGAAAAAAATTGATATAAATCTTTTACTTAGTGATTGCCTAGACATCAATTAGGATGGGGAGTCAGGGGTGGAAGTCCCAACATAATGAAATACCTAAAATATGGCGAGGGAAAATCAAGGATCATAGGAGGTCAACACAGAGTAGTTTCTTTCAAATTAATCATTTTTTGTGGATGCAGGGATCGATACACAAAATGAGCGTTTCTTTCAAAAAATTCCCAAGCAAGTTGGGAGCCATGACAGAGCATATAAGGCTTAATAACGGTACTTTTGGTAGCCCAAAAACCGGCTCAACACCCATTTATTGACGACCTTTCGAATTGTCCATCTCATTTCTTGAGATCATGGAGGACAAACAAAAGTGTCTTGTCTTCTTTACAAATATTGTATTTAAAATTTTTCTAAAAAAAATAGTCACTAGCAAAAGCAACTTTGTGTCAACTAATCGTCTACCTTGAGTACAGGTACATGCAGAAACCAAGACCCTGACAAAT
>NW_025886908.1:642-15885 GCF_002878395.1 Capsicum annuum
CCCATTTATTGACGACCTTTCGAATTGTCCATCTCATTTCTTGAGATCATGGAGGACAAACAAAAGTGTCTTGTCTTCTTTACAAATATTGTATTTAAAATTTTTCTAAAAAAAATAGTCACTAGCAAAAGCGACTTTGTGTCAACTAATCGTCTACCTTGAGTACAGGTACATGCAGAAACCAAGACCCTGACAAATGATTTCAGGAGAAATTGTTTTTAATTTACCGGAAGAACTATTACATGTCATTGCCAAGAGGGCCATTGCATATCATCATCATTCAATATCTGTTGACGTGCTAGACACAACGCTGGCATCGAGGATATCATCAGCATTCAATATATCCATTGATAAGCAAGACACAACGCTGGCGTTGAGTATATCATCATCATTCAATATCTATTGACGCGCTAGACACAACGCCGGCGTCGAGGATATCATCATCATTCAATATATCTGTTGACACGCAAGACACAACGCTGGCGTCGAGGATATCATCATCATTCAATATTTGTTGATGCGCTAGACACAACGCTGGCGTTGAGGATATCATCAACATTCAATATATCTTTTGACACACAAGACACAACGCTGGTGTCGAGGATATCATCATTATTTTATATCTATTGACATGCAAGATACAACGCTGGCATTGATGATATCATCATCATTCAGTATCTGTTGACGCGCTAGACACAATGCTTGCATCGAGGATATCATCAGCATTCAATATATCTGTTGACACACAAGACACAACGCTGGCGTCAAGGATATCATCATCATTCAGTATCTGTTGACGCATTAGACACAACGCTGGCATTGAGGATATCATCAACATTTAAAATATCTGTTGACACGCAAGACACAACGCTGGCACTGAGGATATCATCATCATTTTATATTTGTTGACACGCAAGACATAAACGCTGGCGTCGAGGATATCTTATCATTTTATGAATCAGCATCTGAATGCATCGAGAGCACACGATTTGAAGGTACGTCTTTAAGTCGCTATCTAAGGATGAATGATATATAAGATTTCCTAGAAATTGACAATTTGAGGGTCATTTATAAGTCATATTATTTGAAATAGGATAGTGTGCAAGATCTCCTATGAGTTGATAGCCTGTAGGTTATCCGTAAGCCACAACAACATCCTAACCGGATAGTGTGCAAGATCGCCTAAAAATCTATAGTTCAAAGGTTATCCATAAGTCGCAACCAAATCCTTACCGGAGAATATGCAAGATTATCAAATTGATACGTCCAAAGGTTCTCTATAAGCCGTGTCATATCCAAGATCGATTATGTGCAGGATTACCCAAAGACTAACAATTTGAGGGATTATCTATAATTCATATTGTATCCAAGGTCGGATGATGTGCAAGAACAACTGAAAGCTAACGATTGGAGGGATATCTGTAAGTCATCTCTTATTCAAAGTCGGATAATGTGCAGGATTACCTAAAAGCTAGAAATCAAAAGGATATCTGTAAGTCGCCTCGTATCCAACATCAAATAATGCGTAAGATTATCCAAAGATTGATAATTTAAAGGAAATTTATAAATCGATCGTGATATGGTAAAAGACTGCATACCTCTTTCGTGAATTATGTTTAGCACTAACACTTTTTGGTTGAAGCATTTTCGAGAGCATCCGAGAGGATGAAAATCTCAAATCAAAATTATAGGTGCAGATGACTTCAAATAGGACGCCGCACCCGAATCCAACCCGTTTTCTTTTTCCTCTTTATGATCACGCGCGTTCCACGCGAATCCATACGAGAAGATGCCGAGAATCTTCTAGAAACACACTTAGGTGTCTCATCCAACTTTCAAATCCCAAAATTCTCGGATAGAAGTTTACGAATTTGTACATAGGTGGAGTATTTTCATTGGCTTGTGAAGATTATTCCCTTTCCACCAATTTCTATTGGCCACTTTTTGGAATTCTGTTCAAGAAAATCAAAATAGAGGTACAGTTTGTTAGAGTCCGTATCTTTTGAATTTCAAAAATGAACCCTCAATTCCCTTCTATAAGTACCTCTCTTTAGAGCAAGAAAAAGGGATATTTTTGGGGATTTTGGAATTTTTTGTCACTGGCCTCTCCTTTCCTTTGGCGTTCGAAATTTTAGAGGCAAAAGGGGTTCAAGAGTTTTGGGTTGAAAATTTGGGCTTAGAGAAAGTCTTCAAAAATTCAGAAATACACACAAAAAAAAAGGGTTAGAAAGTGGGGGTTCTCAGAGGGAAAAAATATTCTCTTTACGCCTAAGAAACATACATTCTTAGGAGGTACGTCTGAACTGTCGAAGCAGTTGTGAGTTTTTTCGGTGGTCGGAATCCTATCGTCAGCTTGTTATCCCATTTTGTTGCCTCGAAAGAGGTAAATACACCTTTATTTTTAATTTTGTTGTGGTTATCATTTTCTTCTTCGTGGTTCCACTTCTGTTTGCTGGGAATGACTGTTGTAGAGGCTTGGAAGGCATAGGATTTTCGTGTTTGATATATTGTTCTACTAAAAAACTCATTCTTGCCCGTATTTGATTGGCTGTCGTTCATGCTTGATCTCTCTCATTTTATTCTGTCTGAATGTTACTAGTTAGCTTTAATGCTTCGACTTTAGAAACTATTTTGTTGGTCTCATATTCGATGTTGCTTTGTAGTTCATAGAGTAGGAGCATAAAATCTTTACGTATTTTCGAAATTCAAAAAAATGTTCAAAGAATAGATATTAGGCAGCCTGTTCGCATATCTTTTTCGCTCAGACGCAGGAAATTGTTATAAATAAGAACTCGAATGTTATTTTCTTCCGACTTGCCACTCTCGATATACAATAGTCTCATTTGAACACTCTCGATGTACAATAGTCTCATTTGATTCTAAAGTTTATTTTAAAATATGAGAGTGGACCATAAGGCTGAATTATGTTTTCTTCATGGCTAATTCAATTTGCTATAATTAACTCATGAGAACAAATTAAAGTTTGACGGGCTAATGTTTCTTTCCTTTCTTGCTTTTCTTGTTCGCATATAAGTTGTGGCATCTTGTCTCATGATTAAATTACCTAAAATTGGGTTTATGTAGTGTTTGAATCTCATTTATTTGTTAACCCAGTGGTAACGAAGGAATTAAGATTTCAGCGTTGCTTTTCTTGAAGTTTCAACTATCATATTCCTTGCCTAAAGTGATTAAGTCTTTAATTTTGTATGTTTGGCATTCTGGAATTTGAACGTTGCTTGTGATACATCGTTTATGAAGTATGATCCAGGAGTTGTAACTCTTTTTTGTGACATGCTTAATTGGGTCCTTTTGGGGCATTAAAATGATAAATTATTTCTTTATTTCGCTAAAGACCATAAGAATTTCTTGTTGAAGCTTTATTTCCTCCTGCAGTTGAAATTTCTTTAATTGATTATGAACATTTTCTTCAAACATTATAGACTTTTGCTCCTATGGCATTTTTACTTGTGTATGAGTGTATTTGAATGAAGCAGGAATGCTATAGCTTATAAATTGTTAAAATCTTGGACGTATGTTAATTTCTTCATTCCTTTCTTTGCATGCGCCCCCCTTGGAGTTCAAATGGGCCCCTTCTCTCTTTGCATTTCATAAATGGGCCAATGAGGCCTATCCTTCCGAGTTAAGCCCAAAAAGAAAATCCAAGAATCCATCGCATGGCGTATGGATACGAGGAATCAAAAGAAGAGTGGGTTAAAGTTCCACCTTTGAAGCGGCAAAGGGGACTTGAAAATCTCGTTATTTCTTCGTTATTGATTTATTTATCCATTCTTTCCATTATTTATTTTTTTACTTATTTATATTTTTGTTTATTTAGTGACTTATTTATTTATTCATTTGGGCCTCGAAGCCAAAGTTGTAAATTTAAAACAGGTGGAGCGAGACTCGAGCCGAAAAGAGCTCGAAAACATAAAATTAGGACAGGTGAAAGATGGGTCAAAAACCCAACTAGATTAGGACAGGGTCGACGGTTTGGGCTTAAAAGCCTAAATCACTACTTCTCTCCTTTCCCTTTTTACTATTTGCTTACTTGTTTTACGTGTGTTTTGCGAACCTAGTAAAATCCTTAGTCAAGTCGCTAAAAAACTGGTTTTGCATAAACACCAAAATATTCCTAAAATCACTTTTCTTTTCAAAAAATAAACTTTTTCAAAGTTAATCAAAAGACGATTTTCAAAGAGTCCGGATAACCGCAAGTTAGCGGACATTTTAGGTGCCTAATACCTTCCTAAAACGTTAATAGGAACCGCTTATCTAGAATCTCTAACTTAAAACGCTTTTTCTGTTTTGAATCGTTTGCAATAACTCTCTAAAGGTTTCTTAATTCCTTTTCAAAATTAAGTGGCGACTCTCAAAAAGTCAAAATTTCCGCAAAACAATATCAACCACAATCACATCCACACATCTACTACCCCCACCCAAAAGTAGCAGAAGAATAAGGGTTTGTAGTAATTTAAGTACCTTATCCTCTTGACGCTTGTGCTCCTTCTCTTTTAGTTCATTAACAAATTTGTTAAATATTTCAAGCAGCAAGCCCTCACCACCCATTATTCTGTAAAATAATAACAGCAAAGAAATTCACATTCAATGTTACGACATAATGAGAATCATGAGATTATGAATAAAAAAGTAAAAATCCAGAGCATTTCATTTATAGCCAAAGAGGCTAGACAAATTGAAACTAGAGATTTAGCAGCATACTTCATCAGAACCTTGAAATAATCACAAATGCCAGAAATTAAAAAATTAAAACAATCACAAATGTCAGAAATTTAAAAACTAACTGCTAGAGCTATTAAACGCTCAGTGTTGGAACAACTAATAATTGACATCAACCAATTTCTAGAGGGATAAGTTCAACATTAAAAATCACATAGCGAAATGGTAATTCATGCTAATACTATAAAGAAATAGCCTACCTAAATGTTGAGGAATATAAAACAACAAATCATTCAACACAGCTATTATTCTAAGGTACATTCTAGAACTATGTGAATTACTGAGTTTAGAATATTGAAGAGTTGGTCCTTGAAAATAATATCAATTATCATTCTCCAATGGTCCTTGCAATCGTGTTACTAATTCTAGATCAATAAAGAAAAAGAAGATACTTGCCTATCTTCGAAGAGGGATTTGCAGTCCTCCCATTTCAATGATGCAGTAATTTCCTGCAACCACAGCAAACAAATAGATTATGGTTTAAAGGAAATATCATGGGATCCCATCCATATATCAAACACTGTTTACTATACCTTTGATGCGTGAAGAAATTCATAGAACTCATCTGCTAGACGTTTACGCTTTTTAGCTTCTTTTTCTTTTTTCTCCCTGGCCCTTTACAGTAACTCCTCAAAGACAAACTATGCAGATGAAATATGCACATTCAATACTAAATGACCCGGCAAGCCCAAACCGTAGAACATAAAGTTTAGAAAGGAAGTATGGAATAAGATTCAGTATAATCCATGTATGTCCTCTTATTCCTTCGTTTGGAAGGCAAGGGGGATATAATGTAAGAGTATTATTACCATCTTTTGGAGTAACTCCTCACATTATAATCTTTGATAAAATGCTTTACAAAAGTTTTGAGCTATTGAAAGTAAACTAAAAGCCTTAAGAGACCCAACCGTCTAAGCATAATTCTTCGACAAGATACCCCTTGCAATTCCCTCTTCCCACATGCATAGATTATACGCCATGACCATAAATAACCTCCAAAATCCAAATGATATATGAAGAATATCCTCATTACAAAAATAGCAAATGATCGTTGATATCATCCAGTTATGCAGTTTAACTAGTTTTGTAGAGTAAACCTCTTATCCACTAACCGTAAAAATAGAAAACTACAAGGCAAATGAATTAAGCAACTTAAGATATGTGCGGTAGGTGTAATATTAAACACCGCCATCCAGGAAATAAAAACTAAGGAAAATGGTATCAAAACTGAAGAATTAGCAAAAGCTAACACCAAATATTTGATCAATGTGGTCCTCATCTTTATTCTTGAAGGTTTCAGGCTTACTTGCTAACCGACACACTACTCTTCTATTAACTCCACTACAACAAGATCAAAATTTAATGTGGGATAGGTTATGGTTGATACTAAAGGAAAATGCCACCAACCACAGTTGACTATCTACGAGTTGCCAATTTAGCAATCACCAACTGACCGACTTCCAGTGAAACATATCATGGAAGTACTACTTATGCTTTTGCACTCAATCTACTCATCTTATGCAGGACCTGTCCCAAAGACAAAAAGGGGACAAATACATAGAAATCCATTTAGTGAATGGGGTACTTCAATTTTCACAACATTCAATTCTACATGGGTCGATGTGAAACAGTATACAGTGCTTAGCCATAATTAGACCTTTAAGTTGGTATCTGACATTGGTGGAGAGCTAATATACTTGGCGATTGCAACCTTAAAATTATCAAGCGTCCAGGCTGATGTCAATCCAATCTGAAAGTAGAGACGGCTCAGCCAAAATATTAGGTACTAACCGAAGCACAACAGAGGTTAAAATGAAGAGTGGTGATTACCTCGGCCATCCTAACTGCATCTTTAATTTGTGACTTATCATCAAGATACTGAAGCAACATACAAGTAACACAAATTCAGAACCGCGATCCAAACCAAACCGATTAAAAAAAACTTATATTTGGTTAGGTTTGGTTTGGATTTGAATTTTAAAAAATCGATACTAATTTGATTTGGTTTGGTTTGGTTTTACTCTAAAATAACCGACAAAATAACCAAACCGAACCGATATACATATATATTATAATTCTATATATGTTTTCCATAAATGTAATCTAAATATTTGGTACATTTTATATTTTAATTATGATTTAACTTTAGTCGTAACACATTCAGTCATATGTCTTCATCTAGTTGACAATACATATGAGATTCTAAATAAATTTCATATTTTGAATGACAAAATATACTAATTGTGAAAATAATATCTTGTTATATATTGAAATTTACAGTTGAAATTCATTAGACTATACACAATCACTAATTTTAACTTTCTACCTTCTTGAGCAAGAACTTTATGTGTTCACCTTTTGGAGGTTTATCATATCATTCTATTAAATATAGTTTTTAAATATTTTTTTAAAAGAGTTCATATGGTGTTATCATGGCTTTGCCGAAGTATAACACTCAGTTGACATCATAGTTTCAAGATTGAGATACAATACTCGGTTGACATCTCATATGTTAGATTGGATTTGTTTTTTAAAATTTTCAACTTTTATCATTAACTAAAGTTATAAACCAAAAAGATAACTTTACGTTATGGATTTGAGCCATATTCAGCTCACAAGTCACAAAGATATATATAGAGAGAGAGAGAAAGAGAAAATTTGGAGGCTGCAATTAGTACTTGGTAAGGGAATTCAAAGACCCGTATCTTGGCAGGTCGACCCGGAATCCAACCAAGGTTAGCAGCCATGGCGATGTCTATATTCTCTTGTTTTATCAACTGATTCAAGCTTCAGTTTTACTCTTGTAGCTTGTGTTGTGTTGTTATCTTGAAAGGGTGTGTTTGGTATGACGAAAAATGTTTTTTTTTAATGAGGAGTTCCACTTCCATTTGTGTTTGGTTACTCATGTAGACCTCTGAGAAGAAGAAAGTTTAATTTTCTGGTGAAACTAATGGCCTATTTGGACATGAGATATGGTATCATGAGGTTAATAGAGAGAAGGATTTTTTGTTAAGGGTGGTTGCTCCTCTCTATTATGCCCATGATTGTCTTAATAGCAACTAAAGCAACAACCCTTGTTGATGAACTCCTCAGACAAACACCAACTTAGTGTGTGTGTATGTTGTGTTTTCCTCCTTTGGGTTTAATTGTGCAAAAGAGGCTGTGATAATGATGATGTTTTACTTTGTGGGCTAACAAAATCGGGCATTGAGGATAGTCCTACCCGTATCTTGGCTTGGAAAATCCCAGGATGGCCTGCAAACTGACGGTTACTCTTTTGCATGCAACTGGTGATTTTGCAGCCATGGCGAGGTTGCCTTCTCTATGTTCGAGCCAAAATGCAGTATCTGAGCCTCAAATTTCTTCTGTTCATTTTTTAAGTGACCAGGAGAGCTCAATTCCTCATATGTCAGCATTTAAACCAAAAGCACTTTGCTTTTTCAGTAAATAGAGATTATGAGGCTATGAGGTGGAGCAGTTATAGCTCACTGAGGACATGACCCTAGATAGGAAGTTATGGAGGTCGCGTATTAGGATAGAAGGCCAGTGTCAGTTTGGGTTGGTAGGGTAGGGCGTAGCTTGGTGGGTGTATTATTCTTGATATGCTACCTTGTTGCATGCTGTATTGCGATGGTGTACTATTCTTTGGTTGCTATTCCTTGTGGGTGGGGTATTTATGTCTTGTCATCTTGTTACGTGCTTTTTTGCGGATTTGATTAGTATTCTTTGTCTTGAGCCGTGGGTCTATCGAAAACAGCCTTGCTACTTCTCCGGAGGTAGTGGTATGGACTGCGTACATTTTACCCTCCCCAGACCCTACTATGTGGGAATACACTGGGTTTGTTGTTGTTGTATAAACCGAAAAACCCGAATCAGACCGAACTAAACCGACAAGAACCAAACCGAGTTATTTTTTTGTTTGATTTGGTTTGGTTTTAAAAATTTAAAAACCGATTAAGTTGGTTTGGTTATGATTTTGACCAATAACCGACCCATATCGACCCATGAACACCCCTACCGCCAACGCCGCCACCACCAACTGCTACCGGTCGATCCCTACTACCAACCAACTCATCTATCACAACTAGCACTACCACTAATAACCACCAACAAATCATCAACTTCCACATATCGCTAACAACCACTAACACATCATCAATTTCCACACATTCTTCGGACACCATCACCACCACTGTCACCGGCGTCACCACCTCTACCACCACCATCCGCTACACTTGCTATAGTATCTGTACTAACAACCATTCCACCATCACAGCTAACAACGTCTCCAACGACCACCAACACATCGCCAACCATCATGCATACAGTTTTCCGTCACCACGATCAACACCTCCAACTACTAACATTAACCAACTTCACATCACAACCACAGCCACCACTACCAATCGCCAATATCATGACAGTTACTACAATGCCAACTATCTCTACTATCACAACTATCATCACCAACATTGCTAATCACTAACATCAATTAATTTATTACAACCACCACCACCATTACAAACCATCTCCACTATCACTAACAAACACAAATGTTTCTTTTTTTAATCAAATAATAATTTAATTGCATTAAATTAAAAAAATTTCTAATATATAATTATATTATATTTAGAAACAAATAAATTTTGCACATTCAGATATTGAGAAACACCCAACCTTAATCATTTAGTTTTCAGATCTAGAGACTATCTTAACCATTCAGATGTGCATTCAAAATGATTCAAATGTCTGAATATTAATAAAAACAAATGCAGTCTTAGCTGAAACACAATGGTGTGGTTGTGTGATACTTTAAAGGAGTCCTCGAAAGTCAAAGAAATTACATGAAAACATGGAAGTTTGATGATCACTTCTCAGAGTTGTTCTGCTCGAGAAACTATAATACTTAAGGTAATATAACCATTAACAGCATTCAACGGAGAGGAAGTCAATTACAATTGTCCGTGAAGTAGCATTTAATACAGCTTGGCTAGATTGAAAGAATCATCTATATCTATACTACATTAAAAGCATGGAACCCCTAACTTAAAAGTTTACGACAATACCATTCCTATCAGCCTAAATACCTACTATCTAGGTAAAAAAAAAAGAGGAAACTAATTGGCATAAAGAGAAACAACACAGTTGTTTAATAGGAACAAACGGTCATTGTTCTTATCTCAACAAAATATGTGTTATTTAAAAAAAAAAAAAAAAGCAAGCAGAGGGGTAACTCTCAAATCTCAATCTCATGCTTTTATCCTACCAAGTATGTTCTATTCTTTAATGCACTACAACAACAACAACAACAAACCCAGTATATTCCCACATAATAATGCACTAACTTCCTTTTTTACCTAATGAATTGGACTTTTTAGTGAGGATCTAAATGATTTTCAGACTTTGTTTAACATCTGATTCATTAAGATGTATTAACAGGTTGAATCTTTAAAAAAAAAGCACTTAATGGGCTGATATCTTAACCATTCAGATTCAGACCTTCATTAAGTGAAAGCAAATGAAAAGGGATTGTAGTGTAAAGTCTATAAATATGGATTAGTGTAACAAATGTAGTTGACACAATTCAATACTGCTATTAGCAACCTATTTCACGTGTTTCTCTTGCTGTTGATCCTGAAGTATTTGATGAGACAGCCAGATATGCAGCAAAATCTTTAATCTGCAAGCACAAAATAAAGAAGGAAATTATTGGATGAGAAATTCAAAAAGACGAAAAGGGAACTCATGAAGGTAATCACTCTCACTGAACACAAAAAAGAAAAACTAACTTTGATGCAATAATCACGCCAGTTAGTTTTTGCATTAAGTATTCCCGCAGCAACATGCTCTTCAATCAGTTTTCGGAACTCATCACGATTTTTACGTTCAGCTTTCCTCAATTCTTCCTATTTGAATCAACGATGTATGCCCAGTGAGAAAGAGATAAATCAAAGTCTCCAAACATAAATTTAATTTTAACCCCCGAGTCTAATAAGCAATATACCATCCGCAGTTTCCTTTGCTCTTCCACTTCGCTCTCTAAATCACGTATATATTCCTAAAACAGAAAAGGTTGCAACATAACTTTAAAACTGAGGCATACAAATGAGATGTTTGGAAAAAGTTATTTATGATGTATTAGAAAAATGAGTAGTACCTGGAAAATCTCCAAGCGATCGATTTTCTCAAGGCGGGAGCATCTTTCATCAGTTTCCAAGCAGTCCTGAACTTTCCGCCACTGGCTACTGGCCTGAACAAAAGAAGTCAGCAACAATGGAACTATGGAAGTTCTATCTCCTGGAAATAGAAAAACATAATCTAGGAACTGATGCTAATTCCAGTAGAACAAATACCTTAATAAAGTCACAGGATTTTAAAAATTCTAAGTACTCCACTCTATTGCGCTTCTGCTACTCCAATGCCTTCGCATGCTCCTAATAAAATCCAGTACAAAGTAAAAAAAATAAAATTTCTCTATAAAGAAGACAATATTCACAAAGAGACTTTAACTACACTTGCATGAATGTATTGAAAAACTTTTTCTATTTTACGACGGAGGGGGGAGAGGAAGAAGCATATCATAGTTTCAAGTTTCAAGAAAAATTACATACAATACATGGAAGTCTGTTTAAATTGGAATTCAATGGTGAACAAATTTAAATGTTGTACCCTTGAGAAGCTATTAAAAATGTATTCAAAGAACACAAGATTTTAAGTTGAATATCTACAACATTCCTTCTTTCTACTCTTTAAGCAAAACAAAAAAAGGGAACAAACTAAAAGACATCCTGTAAAGGAAAGGAATGGAATGACTGTTGTTAATCAAGTGGACCAGCGCCCAACTCAACTTCGAAAACTAGGTCAGGTGGTGAAGATTGTCCAAAATCATATAAGGAAACTACAGCACATACACCTTACTAGTGTGGGATTCTCATACATTAATCGCACACCAAGACTAGACATTTGTAGCATCAGTTAACCTAGGTTGGCTAACATCTAATAGTCTAACATCAAGATAGATCTGCCTCTAATACCATGTTTAAGAAATTGGACCTTGTTTCTATCTCAAATGAAAGGCTAACTCAATTTGTGAGGAGCCAAAGACCATATAAGGAAACTACAGTCCGCACACTTAGTTTTTAACACATAGAAGGTTACAATAAAGTTCTGCAAAAGGAGCTTCACCTTTTTCTCAAGTTCCTCCACATAATCTTCAGAAAGGTGCTCATGGTCTTTAGCTCGCTCAATAGCTTTAAAACGTTCATTATGTTCGAATATGGAGATTGCCTTATTGAATAATCAATAGCAAATAGTTAGTGGATCAAATGGAACTTACACAAGTAATGGATCAACTTCAAGGTACCAAAACACATACAAACAATGACCAAGATTAGAAAACAAGCAGCGGACAACTTAACATTACAAGTGAAAGACAAACCTCCATCTTGACGATGGTGACATCTCCTTGCAATCCTATAAGATTGACAACAACGGACATTGTTGTGAAAAATACCACTTATTCTTTTGAACAAGTCAAATACCAGTCTCTAACACATCATGAATATTATGATAATATCTTTTTATTTTTGAAACTGGTAATGTGAATATCATGATAAATCAAATGGAAGACATCCATTAAAGAAAAATTCACTTACTTCTAACATTATCCTGAAATCTTCCCAAGCTTTTTTCTGTTTAACACGCCTCTCTTCAGCTTCCAGTTTTTTCTTTTGGATCAGATACTGGAATAGACACACAACTTCAAAATGATCACTATAGACCTTGGGTGTGTTTGGTATGAAGGAAAATGTTTTCCTAGAAAAAAAAAATTGGTTTCTTACTTGTTTTCTTATGTTTGGTTGATGAAAGGAAAACATTTTTCAGAAAATGTTTTCTAGTGTTTGGTTGGTGAATAAAAAATATTTTTCAGAAAATACATTTGAGAGTTGTATAAACATTTCAACTTAAGAGTGAAATTGAAAGAGAGTTTTGGAAAATGTTTTTCCTACTTTTTGAAGGGAATTCATTTTCCTTAAATTTAAGGAAAATAAGTTGATTTGGAAAACATTTTCCAAAATATTTAAGTCAACCAAACATGAAACAATTGGATATCAAACACAATCTATCTTTTTGCAATACGGTATGCTGAAACATTGAAGCAACAATTAACCCATTCCAATGCCGACTTGGAGAGATACCTCATTAAAAGCTTGCTTCCGCTCACAAAGGGATTTTAGAGCACCATATCTCCGGTCATTAATTACTGCTCTCATGGCCTGACAATTACAATTCATGTCAAATGATCTCCCTCAATTGTTTGGTACGCACAAAACAGTCAAGTAATAAACCTGATCCCACGTGCAATCAGACCCAATATTTGCAGATTCCAAAAGAGTTTTGAATGCACTCTTTGCCTCCTAAATAAAATCAGATACTTAAAATAGAAATAAGAGAAATTTCGAGAACATACATTAAACGAGACAAAAAGCAATAATCAACTATACCGCTTTGCTCTATTAAACTAATGGTCCCAGCTCGACTGTTTTCTCATCTGATGGAGTAGCACCTCCGATTTCAGTTATTGCAGCACCTTTCTTGACATTCTCCATTTTAGGCACAACATCAAGCACAAAGGACAAAAGCAAACCTCATTGGAATTTGGAGCATATTTTACACCTGTTAGCAGTTGACTAACAACTGCACTACAAAATTGTTGGATCAACATCCAGCATAACAACTACGAAAAGCTTATCCAGTATAACAACTACGAAAAGCTTTCTTGGTGTTTTAACCAGATAAGTATTTCAGAAGGACAAAGTACCTCTCTATTCTCCGAAGAAAATCCATCACCATACACTACTGCATCTTGAGCTGTAGTAGTCTCAGAACTACAGAAAAATTGAATTCCAAATAAGAAGGAACACAAACCAGAGGCAAATTTATAACATATAAATCTGAAAACATACACCGGTGGCGCGATAGAATTTCCCAAGGTTACTGCTATTCCAATTTTCTCCGAATCAGCCACAGCTGGTGAAGCAGGTTCTGAAGAATTATTCATTTCGACTGTTTCAATCATCAGAGAAGAAACCTTACCAGATAAACTTGATGATTCTGAAGCCACAATAGTTGGTAAGTTAGCAGCTGGTGACACAGCAATTGGGCTTGATTTAGCACCGTGTGCCGAGACTAATGAACCATCTGCACCCAGGGATGATGTTTTAACAATAGAAATGGATCCAAAATCAGAAGCGTGCGAAATGGTGTCCTTTTCACGAGCCAACTATGAATTTATAAATAATTGAACTTTATGAGAATAGAGTATCCAAGAAAACAGAATATTGCCACATCTTATCATGCTAGCAACTGTGAATGCATAAAGATTTTATGAGAACTAGAGCATCCAAGAAAACAGAATACTGTCCCTTCTTATCATGCTATTTAAAGCACAGAACAATCCCTTCTTATCATGCTATTTAAAGCACGGAACAAACCCATATTGGATTTAAATCTAACATCACCTTGACTTCATCAGGCATTCTCCATTTGGGCGTTCTAGTAACCCTGTTGTAGTAATACCTACAGAAAAAAAACAAAGCAATCAGCATTATGCACAAGTAACACACAAAAGTACCCACTGTAGAAGAACAATTAGAAAGAGGCCAAGAAAATATATAAGTTACACACTTTCTTCCCTCAGGACTTGTAAATTCTCTCCTGTCAGTTGATGCATCTGCCCTCTGTCCCAATGAAAACAGCATGAAAGCAGGTCAAGTCAAAAAACAGAACATAAACAGTACCCTGAGAGTAGAAATTAGTGACTTCCAGCAGTACAATACTGGATGGAAGTCTGGAAGTGTTAGAATATGAATGATATAATGTCCCACATGGAAAAGGACTAGTATGTACTGTGTAGAATATAACTACAAGCAAGGTGGAAACATTGCCAAGCTGCGGCCGAGCTACAGCTATCCAAGGGTGATCAACTGAACAACATTCGCCTGGTAATCGCATTTTGTATATATATATATATATAGGTCAAATTCTGTCGTTTCAGAGTATTTTTTAATGAACAACCTTGCCACAAAAAACAAGACTGAGTGTGACAATAAGGGTGTTCAAATCCTGCACTGAGGTTCTAAGTTCCATACTCAACACAGCCCCCCCATAATTTTTTTTCCATTTGGACACTTTTGAAACTCATAAACTACAGTTATGCTTTTTTTTTCGATGAATCAATTTCTGAACATGTGTTTTTTGTCCCAATTAGCTCGTGCAAAAGATCTAGTAACTAGCATGCCATGTATAAGAATTTTGTTAAAATAAACGTAAAGGTAAGTTTTATAAAGTGGTTGTTATACTAGCTATCTTGCATGAGGCAGAGTGTTTGGCTAGTCAAGAGCTCACATGTTCAAAAGATAAACGTAGCAGAAATGAGGATGTTGAGATTGGTGTGTGGGCATACTAGGAGAGATAGAATAAGGAACAAAGATATGCGAGAAAAAG
>NW_025886909.1:0-2970 GCF_002878395.1 Capsicum annuum
CTCAAAGGATTTTAGTACCTTATTGAAGTCTCCCCCAACCAGCCATGGACTATGCGGATGGCTGTTGATGGTATTAGCAAAGTCGACAATTTTGTTCCAGAGGAGCTTTGTATCTTCAAAATTATTACTAGCATAGACAGCAATAAAGAACCAGGTTGAGGGGGGATTGTATACCTGGACAGAGACATGGAAAGCCTCTGGGGAGATGTAAACATCAATGACATTTATGTATATATCATTCCACATAATCACAAGGCCTCCGGAATTTCTATTGGAAGGGTATTGTATTTTATGAGTAAACCCCAGATCCTCAGTGATGGTTTGGTGGTCATTCGTTCTAGTTTCCAAGAGAGCTATAATGGAAGGCTTGTGGATATCCACCATTGATTTGCAATGCCTTCGAAACTCAGGGTTATTTGCCCCTCTAGTATTCCATATGAGACAATTCATTTAGAGATTTTTGGTGATGGTGGGGATCCACTATGGTTTTCTTTCCTTTCTCCCCCATATGTGGGGGTGGGGTGTTTGACTGATTCTACAAAATCAGTGCTACTATGATCATTTTGGTAATGAAAAATAGTTGTGTCAGAGGACCTGGTAGAGATATCTCTAGGGTGAGCTTGAGAAGTTTGGGGGTAGTAGTATGATTTCCATTTCGCTTACTACCTCCTAGAATTTTTAAGTTAGTGACTTTTCTAACACTAACACATTTGTTCTTGGAACACTGGGTTATGCAAGCATCATTTTCATTTCTTGGTTGCTTTCCTTGAAAGAATTGATGGTTTTCTCCCTCTCTATCATTTCCAATGTTAGTCCAAGTGGATTGGTTGGGGGAGGGTGGATGATAATGTTTAAGATCTCCGGAGACACCCTCACAAAGGAGGGGCCTGTCTCCAGCATTCCTGGAATCCATGGGGGAAGAATGGGAGTGTTGAGATGGTTTGGTCCATCTTGGCCTTTAGTACTTGTGGTGTTATACCCTCCAGTGAGATTACATTTGGAAAGTTCATGAGAGTAGATTTCCCAATGTTCTTGTCATGCCTCAAATCCTATTGGGGCGGACTGGCACCCGTAACCGAGGAGGCCCGGGAGAACCAGCTGATAACCTTATACTTCCCATGCATACCTCTATGACAACCCAAAATTCGGACAACATCATGTCGCATATAAAAGGAAGTAATCACCTGTATAAGCTCGAGCACACATATATATGTATATACAATACTTTGCCGTTGGAGCCATCACGTCTATTAACAAAATACCACCTTGACTGTACATTAGGTCTACAAAGCCTCTAGACAATACACAAAGTTTAACTAAGGTCGGGACATACCCTGCCATATAACTAACTTCTATACAATACCAAAAGTGACTGGATATGACACAGAAAACCCCGAAGTAAACTGGAGCTCACCAAAAGCAGCTGGGTATCTTGGCTCCTACTTGTGCGGTGTATGAGCTGAGGTACCTGTGCCTGCAGCATGAAATGCAGGTCCCCCGCGGGGGACGTCAGTACGAAATATGTACTGAGTATGTAAAGCTGTAGATAATCACATATGATATAGGAGCTCAATAGAAACCAAAAACAAGTGAATAAATCATAATAGGAGTGGACCACACTTACTAGAACTTGTGACAACCTGTATATTGTATTTATTCAATCACTTTACCTTCGTTCTTATCATATTTATAATCATTACTGTACTGTACTGTGACCATTAGGCTGCCTCCAGTACGTATCAACCGGGATCGACCCATGCTAGGCTTATGCCCCTGGGATACCACCAATAAACACATAAATAGGGATCGGCCCATGATAGGCTTATGCCCCTGGGATACCACACGATAAGAGAGAACTTCCATCACTTAGTTCAATTAATCTTTGAGATTGTTATTTCGGTCGCCACCACATTTTTGATACTTTGAAACAATGATACATCAATAAGAGACATATAAATAGACCATCAATGCAATAACAATGAAGCAAGAACTCATTGGCACATCAATAAAGTGTTTTGGAGTCATCAATGCCATAACAATGAAGTAGGAACTTATTGGTATATCAATGAAATGTTTTGGAGTCATTGATAGCACATGGATCTTGTTCGAGTAACCGGATACCTTCTGACATTCATTAGTGCAATAAATATATAAGATCTGTAAAACAAGTATTGGCATGTCTTGACATCTTGTAGGGTGGAAACAAGTTCATTGGTAACGTAGGACATCATACAAAATCATTATGGATCACATGTTACAGAATAACTTTGGAAACTTTCTTAATAGAACAATTGTTCACTTTCATGCCAAAGATATGGTATAGAGTATGCTTTACATACCTGACTGTCAAACTTCAATACTAGTCCCAAATGGATTTCTTGTATTTTCGGATTACTTATCTATAATGAACATATATAGCAATCTAGTATTAGCGGCCAAATGTCACAATTCAATTATTTGAATTCACCAAACTAGTGGTTACGTAGTAATCCTTAATTACACTATAAAGGGTGTCACTTTAACCCTCTTATACTCCAATTACATTCAAATGCCATGCATATTCATACAACATCCTCCAATATCAAGTTTGGATTCATTTATCCTTCCAACCAATCCATTAAACCAAATTGAGCCATAGACATAAATAATCATCAATTCAATACTATATCACCATATCCACCTTCCATAACTCAATTACCATATCCACCTTCCACAATTCCATACAACCAAACCATGCAAAATAGTCCATAACCCTATTTTCATCACTTTTCAATAACAACCAATACATATAATCCTCTATCATACATATACATATGGAAGAGAACAAAGGCAAACAATATTCATACCTTATAATTCACCTATTGATTATGCAATCCTGTTTGCACAAATAATAGATGCCGTTCGAAGCTCTCGAGATGACAAACGCAGTTATCGGATTACTTTGGAATTTCTACGGTTGAATCAAAAGTA
>NW_025886910.1:0-1766 GCF_002878395.1 Capsicum annuum
GTATATTTGTGTATATATCTTCTATAGACGTGTATATTTAATGTATACATGTGTATATATTTTATAAATTAGTATATAACTATATATATATATATATATTGTAGTATATACATATATTGTATCATATGTTTTACTTAAAGTAGTACATATATATTGAATGGTGCATATATTTGTGTGTATATCTTCTATAAACGTGTATATTTAATATATATATATGTATATCTTTTATAAATTAGTATATAACTGTATATATAGTAGTATATATGTGTATATATCTCCTTTAGACATATATGTTTAATGTATACATGTGTATATGTTATATAAATTAGTATATATATATATATATATATTGTAATATATGTTTTACTTAAAGTAGTACATATATATTGAATGGTGTGTATATTTGTGTATATATCTTCTATAGACGTGTATATTTAATGTTTACATGTGTATATATTTTATAAATTAGTATATAACTATATATATATTGTACTATATATATTGTAGTATATGTTTTATTTAAAGTAGTACATATATATTGAATGGTGCGTATATATGTGTATATATCTTCTATAGACGTATATATTTAACATATACATGTGTATATATTTTATAAATTAGTGTATAACTCTCTATATATACTTTTATATATTGTAGTATATTTATGTTGTAGTATATGTTTTATTTAAATTAGTACGTATAGTCGTTTATATTGAATGTTGCGTATATATGTGTAATTGTGTATATGTGTATATATTTTTTAAATTCTAATGTAGTATATTATATGTATGTATATATATATATATATATATATATATATATAAATATAGTGTGTGTATATATTGTTTAACGTATTTAAAATGTATATAGGTGGGTATATATAGTGTATATTGAAATTTTTTTGAGCGGGTTTAGGTGGGTTAGACCGAGTTGGGTTAAGTGGGCCAGGTCAGGGTTGTTTTTATAAATTTTACTGTTTAAACCGGAACTGGCCCGGCCCACTTAACCCCAACTCGACTCGGCCCGACCCACAATTCGGTTAATTTTAATAGGCCGGTTCCGGATAGACCCGACCCGGCCCACTTAACACCCTTAACATAAAGGGGGATTTTATATTATTATACTAGTATGACTCTTTTTTTCACATAGGCAATTAATCAAACACATGGGGAGCATGCTTTGGTTATACCATCATCAACATATCTAATAATCATGAATACATTAATCAACTTGTAATTTGAAAGGGGTTTATCATGATTTTTATGCAATTCTTCATATACTAGGGTCAAGCATTGAAATAGGTAATTTAAAACATGAATCAACACCACACAACATCATGAACATGAATTTCAATTTAATCCAATCATGAACATTCATAAATATACAAATCATGGATTTTGGAAAGAGATTCTTGAGCTTCATAGGTGAAAGAGACCCATGAATCAACGCATGACATACCTTAGTTCTTGATTTAGCGAAGATTGACGGAGATACTTTTTTGAAATTGAATCCCCAATTGAAACCCTAGCTTGTTCTTGAGAGAAAATTGAGAGAAACTAGTATATTTTGGGTTCCAAATAGCCGAATCTCGTGTTAAAGGGCTTAAATAGGGTTGAGAAATTGACCCTTTAAACCTGGAGGCATCTTTTAGTTCCAGTTAAATTTTTTCGAATTGGACCCCTGGCGCGACGCGGCGCGACTGGGAAATTGAGGGATGGTGCGACGCGGAGCCATAGCGTTGCCACTTCATTTGCGAACTGAAAATT
>NW_025886911.1:0-1048 GCF_002878395.1 Capsicum annuum
TTGTGAGATTATGAAGGGTCTTAGATAATAAAGGTGTGTAAGATAATACATGGGATTAGTTAATCCTCTTAGTCTCTTAAACTTGTAAAATATGACTATTGATTATAGACTAAAACCGTGGATAGTTCTACTAGTAGTCTCATGAATAACATAAGAATACTTTAGTTGCTTTAGTAGAGGATAATGATGTTGTTGACTAATCTTAAGAGTATGTTGACCTAGATATAACTAGCTATGAATTGGCCTTAGTGTTTGGGGGGGGGGGGGGCTTAGAAAGGATACTTGAAGAGGATTTTACCTCATAGGCCTAGTAAGGATTGATAAACCTTTATGGTGTTCTTAGATAACCTATCCTAATTCCAGGTAGAAGTTAGTCTTCTAGAAGTGAACTTTGGCATTATTGGGATTTAGAAGTATGACTTGACCCACCTTAAGGTTGAACTATGTAATTCCCTAGTGACCTAGAAACTTGATGAACATCTAAGTTACGTTATTAAGGTTATATTAGTTAAACTCGATTGCTGGATATACATGTGGTCAATGGTTGGAAATGTGTATACTTGATTGATTATCTTGTTGTCATGATATGGATAGCCTTGGAAAGTCTTGTCAATTGAACCTATAGTTATGTTATCACTTGGCATATTGATGAGTTCATAAAGTGAACCTCTAATTATGTTATAACTTTTTCTATGACCCAAGCCTAATGACTAAGCTAATGTTATGTGAAGTATTTTCCTTTGGGATTAATATTATGAATAATGGGAGGAAAAGAAGCGTTTAGAGAGAATACACTTGACTTATAATTGACTTTCTTATAAGTTTGTTAACTTAGAAAAATGGTGATTCTGTATATCATTTAGATACTCGTGATCATGCATCTACTTATATTATGTAGTGATGATTAATAGTAAAGTATGATGTTATGTGTTACCTTACATCTGTTATACTCTATCATTGTGGGTTGTATATTCTAATTGATTTGACTACATATGTATGTATATATTGTTGTCTTGAAAGATGTGTTAATGTGATGATGATGCCTAGT
>NW_025886912.1:0-2897 GCF_002878395.1 Capsicum annuum
TCATTTTTAATCTATTAATTCAACTTGAGTTGCTAACTGTACTTTTTAAAAAAAATATTGTCTTTTAATTTCATTTCAAACTAAAAGTACTTAACTTTATAATTACAAAACTTCTAATTCTAAATTTTAGATTTACAACATCAATTCAAAAATAAATTAAGCACAAACAATTTATTATTTTCATTTAAATTTCAGACTTTATTCTATTGTTATAATTTTTTCCTTGTTTGATTTCATCATTCATATCTTTAAGTATTTTATGTATACTTATTATTATATCTTCTATATTAATTCAATTAAAAGCTTTTATGCTACTCTCAAAATCACCCATCCCACCAAAACTCACATTTATCCCTCATCTCTACCCAACCACACCACTCCAAAATTTTATTTAATTTTTAACTTTTAAAGTTTTTGTTGAATTTTCTTTTAACCCCATTCACCCCTAATCCCCAATCCCCCCCCCCCCCCCCCCCCCCAAAATAAATAAATAGATTTTATTTTATTTCTATAAGAACTTATTTCCTTACACTACCCATCCCTAATCTCCACCATCCACCCCGGCTCTCTACCCAACACCTCCCTACTCCCGCTTTTCAGAATTTTTTATTATTTTTTTGAATTTTTTTCTTACCTCCACCTCCTACCTAATCTAAAAAAAAAAAATTAATATTTTTACTCATTTTTAGAAGAAGAAAAAAAGAATTCTATCCCCACACCCAAACACTGCCTAACCCAGCCCTCTCTGTCCCTACCACTGTAATTATCTATCCTTACCCTCCCCATCACAATACTCATCTATATCATTACTCATTTGTGTTGTTTCTTAATAATACCTCAAACATGTTAAATCATTTTACCTTAAAAGAAAAAGTTCAACTATTTATTTAATATTTATGAGATATTTGTATAGAACATATATAGAAACTTAAAATTTTTTAATTACATTTATAAAAAAAAAAAAAAAAAGATAAATATAACGCTAATTGTAAACAACAATAACATAATAGAAACAAAAAAACTATAGAACTTTTAACACAAATTTTCAAGATATGTTCCAAATGCATGGCTTGTTTCTCATTTTTTTCGAATTCACTAAATTTCACTAGATTTCACACAAAAAATCATATCAGGTAATTTTAATTGCAACATTACATTAAACATATTGCCTTCATGAATATTTTTGAATTAATATCATTTAAGATCTCCGAATTTTGCAATTTGTCCAATTGAACATATTGCTTTCCTGAACAACATAATAACAATTAAGAAGAAAAATATTAGATTTCATTAAACTAATCAATAAGATATTTTTGAACCTTAAAATTTACATAAACAAAATTGTGGGCATTAAAAAAATAAATACACTAAACTATAAAATAAAAATAAAAAAAAAAAAGAGGAGAAGAAGCTATTATTAATAATAGAGAGAGGGAGACAGAATGAAATATATTCCAATTTATATTGCTAGTTGACATTTTCATTGGAATAAAAAAAAAATGACTGTAATTTTAAATTTTTAAAATAAGAGATTGTATGAGGTTACAATATTTGATAGGATAGGCTTAAGGAAACTGTAAAAGAGTTCTAAATAAATTATACCATATATTTCTGTTTTTTTTTTTACAAAGATATTATCTAGTTCGAATAAATTAATAAAGTTATCCCTTTATATTTCAAAGCTTATTTTTTCAATAGTATCTTTTATGTCTTTTTAATTTAAATTGAAATGTCAAAAAGTTACTAAATAACTAAATAAAATTTGCACACTGAAAAGGTATTTTCAAATTCAATTTTGAATATGATCTTTTATCTTTTCTTCAATTCAAAATTTTGAATATTTCATTTTAAATTTAAACCTTTATTTATCAATTCATTATTTGAGTTATAATTCAAAATAGTATCTCCAACATAATCTCTATCATTTATCTTCATATAAATTTAAAACACCATATAGAGAGAGACAAAATGAAAAGGCTAAAATTATTTATTTCGAAATGAAGTATTATTACTACTACAACGGTTACTATTTTTTTAAAACATATTATTATTATTATTATTATTATTATTATTATTATTATTATTATTATATCACCACAACATTATTATTTCTATACATGTTTTCTGGTAAGCATTATCACTACGGAATACTATTTATTTTTATTATTATTATTATTATTATTATTATTATTATTAAATTAAATATATTCAAATATATTTTATTGAATATAAAAAGAAGAAATTTATGAAGTAGAAAGAGTTTGTTTAGAACTCTTTAACCATAAGTTTCTATTCTTAAGTAAATGATTCTGTTTTATTTTTAAAAGGATAACGTGTTTATAAATTTAAATATTTAATATTTTTAATTTAAATTTTTTTATTACAACACTATTAAGTTTTATCAAAGTTACTAAATAACTAAATAAAATTTGCATATTGAAAAGGTATTTTCAAAATTTAATTTTGACTATTATTATTATTATTACTACTATTATTATTATCATATACATACGTATTACTGCTACTATTACTTCAATCCTTACTATTAATTATTATTATTATTACTTAAATAGTTTTTTATCTTTCCCTAATATGTAAATAAATTATATTTAACTATATTTTATAACATTTAAATTTTATAAGAGATAAGTTTGAAATAGTTTATATCTATTAGAACTCTTTAGTTATTAGTTTCTATTTTTAAGATAATGAATTTTTTTTTGGTAAAATGATAATTTATTCAAATTAATATATTTAATTTTTCAATTTAAAATTTTTATTATAATATATTTATAACTTTGTCTTAAGATATTTTTTAATATTGCCTTAAAAATTGCCACGTGGCTATTTTAATAGTTTAACACGTGGCATCTTGTATTGCTTATATATATATATAT
>NW_025886913.1:0-1278 GCF_002878395.1 Capsicum annuum
ATTTTGAGAGTTTTAAAGTAGATTTTCAAGATTAGAACTTTCAACGAGCTTTTAAACTAGTATTTCATTATATTCCATTAGTTAATTTATGTTTTCATCTTTACAGATATAAAATTTGAGGTTTTACCAGATAAAAGAGAAATTATCTTTTCCATCAATTTCATGTCCGATTTCAACTCGTAGTTAGTTGAGATTTTGGATTTAGACTTTTCTTGATATGAGGAAATTTATTATTAAATTAAATTATAGATTTTTCCTATTTGATTTTGAGTTGATTTTCAAACTAGTTTTGGATGCAAAATAAATATAGCCAATATCGATATTGTGTTACTTGTATTAATATCTAGATTATGAATAGGTTATGACCTACTCTTCCATATTAGATGGTGTATTGCATATATTACATTCTAGGTGGATGTTATTGGGTAGGTATATAGCTAATATATCCTAAATTGGCATGTTTAGTGATTAGAATAGAAATATGAATTGAGCCTTAGCCTAGAATACTTGCTATAGTTGTAGGATTCTATTGAGTCTGACTATACTTTTTTGGCCTTCGATTGACGTTAAGGACCCTTAGTATAGGATATACCGTACACTTAGTGATTTGGGTCATATCCCCCAATTAGGTCCTTCTAATAGCTTGATTCATGTGACTTTCCATAGTTTACTAAGTTCTAAAATCATTATAGATTGTATATTATGGGCTTGCGGCCTTTGTTACAATTCCAATTGAATACTAGGTTAGTTCTCTAAGCCTCATAAGATTGGTGGAATAGCTTATAGATGCTTAGGCACTTAATTTCTATTGATACAGCTGATAACATGAATATATAGATGCATTCATGTTTATTTAGTGGTACAATTTCAACTTAAAATCTTGATTTAACTACTATTTTCTGAAAAAAGGATTTACTCCAACTTTTCAAGTTCTAAATCGATTCTTTAAATTGAAGTCATACCACATATACTTTTTATTTATGGTATTTTGAGCTAAAGTTACTACTTTAGAAACTTAGACAGAGGTTAATTTTTGTCCATGTGTGATCCACTCCTTAACTATGGACTTACATTAGTCGAGGGGGATTTTGACCATTTCTACATTATTACATCATTTATCCCAGATTGGATCTTGGGCATCGGACTTTACGAATATCCACTTATTTAGCACTGGTTCAATTCTGAGAAACTTATTGTATTTTTATTCTCCAGTATAGGAAAAAGTAGATTTGTTAAGATGCTTACGGATGTCTTAGTTTAGGACCAGGCTATACATGA
>NW_025886914.1:0-4277 GCF_002878395.1 Capsicum annuum
AAAGAATAACTTTTACAATTCTACTTTCAAATCACTTCACCATTCACCATAGACACAAGAAAACACACACACACTGGGAGATCCTATAGCCGACATAAACTATGTGAGCTACATGGAGTCCAACGTACAACCCATGTTGGGGAGAGCCATCCTATCCTTGCCATCAGAGTAGGACTATCGATATCAAATCCACACAAACTAGTGATCACTATATAAATTAGCATCAGGCTCACTCTTATGGGGGCACGTAGTTCTAGGGAAGTAAGGTCGCTTTATACCTTCCACTCGGTGCTAAATATTTCTCCCAGACTTAGCTTAAATCATTTCAAAGACAATCCACAATAAAATAATTTTAGTAATATATAACTATACATCGGGAGCCATCATGCTTCCCATCTATCAAAATCAACTACGTTGTGGATTTCTTTCATACTCGAGTTTAAAATAAATCCATTAAGACCAAAAGGTCAAATCATTCAAAATATCTCAAATATTCAACATCAACATGCTTATAACACACACTTTCTAAAAAAAATACAATTTCCAATGGGGATTCACGACCCAAATATCAAAATCATGATAAATATCATTCAAGATTCATGCTTTATATCTCCATACATGTAAATTCATCTTTCAAAAACATAAACATCAAGATTTCATAATAATCATCATAAGATATGGGTTCATGCTTCAAATTTAAAAAAATCAAATAAAAATCATATCTTTGTAAAGAAAATTACTTTTGGGCACAAGAACGAAAGAGAGTTCTTGTTGAAAGAACCCACATACCTTGAATGATGAACTTTAGATTGATACTCATTTTTGAGATGTTAATCGTGCCTTTGAATGATGGTTCTTGGAGTTCTTGAACTAGGAACTTAGAATCTTGAATAAATTTGTAGAATTAGTGGTGAACTTTAGAGGTTCTTGAAGTTCTTGAACTAGGAACTTGAAATCTTGAATAAATTTGCAAAATTAATGGTGAAATTTGAAGGTTCTTGAAGTTGGATGTAGGAGCTTAGGGTTTTCTTTTTGAGGGAATTTGATGAAATATAACATATAATACTTCTAATAGGCTTTAATATAGGGTTTGGACGGATTTTGGGTGAGGGTAAATGACCAAAATGCCCCTAAAAATTAAATAATTCTCAAATCTGTCCTTTGGTGGACTGTTTTGATAGTCTGAAGTAGATCAACCATAACATTTTACTCCGATATCCAAATTGGATGAAACCAATTTCATTGGAAAGAAGACTCTCATATATTTCCATTGATATATAGTATCTCACCCATATCATTGTGTACGAGGAGTTATGATTGATTGAATTTGAACCCAAAATTCACTTTTGATAGGATGAAGTAGATCGACCATAATTTTTTGCTCCGATTGACAAATTAGATGAAACTCGATTCATTGGAAAGAGAACTTTCAGAGCTTTCCGTTGATATATAGTAGATCACCCAGATTTTTATGTACAAGGAGTTATGATCATTTGAAGTTGGAGAAAAAATATGCCAGGCCTCAGTACTTTTTCCTGCACGTTTTACTATTTACTACTATTCATGGTTCCATCGGAATGTTCATAACTCGTCGCTCGGGTGTCCATTTTGGATGATCACATTTCGTTGGAAATCTTATTCGATACTCTACGCAATGGTGGGTCATAATCTAAGACATTCTGCATGGAAAATTTATAATTCATTCTAGAAGATAGAACCTAATACGTTTACGCACAAAATTTCAATGAAAAATTTCTCGGGGTATTACAGTAAACAATTTCTAAGCTGTACAAATGCTGTAAAAGAATAAATATAAGTGATACAGAAAATAAATAACACAGTAACAACATACAAATCAAATAAAGCTAACGGGGCCCCCATAAGCCTGCTAGGCACACTGAAGAAGACAATTAACCCAATTGTGTCCTCATAAGCTGGTGGGAAACACAAGTAATAAAAATAAACATAAATAATCTGTGAGTACACTGATCCCAATAAATCATTATAGTCATCAAGATATGCACCAAACTTGAACCAGCACCAATGGGTAGTAATGAGAGGCTTGATACTAAACTCGAACCGGTAGTGATGGCTAATAACAAGAAGACACATGCTGGATTTGAATCATGCATAGAGGGTAATAATGATAGGCCACATATATATAACTCATAATCAGATGTCGAACTCGAACCAAAACTCATAGTAACAATAATAATCAAATGTAGGACTCAAATTGAAACTCATAGTAATAATAATAATCAAATATTGGACTATAATCAGAACTCATAGTAACAATAATAATTAAATTTTGGACTCAAATCAGAACTCATAGTAACCATACCCAATGATAGTATTAAAATCCATACCATACCATAACAATGTCAACGTCTAAATAATTATCTACCAATCTTAATTAAAAAGGAATAAATTTAAGATTTTGCAATTTAGTTTTATGTCCTAAAGTAATAGATGTTATATTATATTAAAAGATAATATTCCAATATTTACTAGAACGGGGTCCTAATCCGGATAAATAAGATAATTTATATATATCAAATAATACACATCTATGAGGATTTATCCAAAGCTAGCATAATAGTTTACAATTTTCATAAGTAAGATCAATCTAAAGGTAGGGTAAACCTAGCCTACCTGGACACCAAAGCTATAATATCTTTCCGCAAAGCCTCCAAATAGTATCTCGCTAGAACCTGAATTTGAATGACATCAAATAAATTATTTTCCACCATGCCTCTTAACATATATGCAACTTTGTAGAGTTAACCAAGAACTCTAACCAATTTTCAAAAAAAAGGCAAATCAAGAAAGGCCAAATATATGTGAAAATATTGATATGGACATGTATATGTATACAATCAGTGGATGAAAGTTCACTTTTACTTTTTTTTCCACTTTTAAAAGTCAAGTGTACCATATATAAGTAAGATTAGGCCTAAGGTTTGAAGACAAGTGGCAGCATGTGGTCCACTCTTCCCATTCCACGTGTGGTAGTGGTGGCCACACAATTAATTTCTACACTGTGTATATATTTGGATATTGTATAAATTTATGGTAAAATAATTATAATATTTTGAATATACCTTAATTAATAGAAAATTATTTCTAAAAAAACCTCTATTATATAATAATAATATTTTAACATTTCTAAATTTACTATTTCTGCTGAAAATACTAATAAATCATAAAAGTCTATTATAAAGTGATATAAATATATCATCACTTAAAGAATTTTACCTATATCAAAAATATTCTAGAAGGGTACTAAATTATATTCCTACCAAATGCCAAATTAAATTAAAATAATCCACGATACATTTGGACAGTATGAAAATTATCAAAAGACTGTTTGAAAATCAAACTATCAGTCCCAATAAGTCATAAATAACTTAGAACGGTTATAAAAAAATAAAGTTCTGCATATTAGAATATGTTAAAACACAAAAATTGAAGGGTTATTACAAGTTAGTATTACTACCTGCAGATAACCTAAGAATAGATTCTAGTTAATAACCTAGGTTTGGATTATTATTATTGGAGGCTTACTTTGGGGTTTTAGAACTTGCATAGTGTCCTTTATTATAATGATTGGGGTTTATCAAACTTTAGGGAACTGTTATATTATTACTGAAATGATAGAATGATCGAGCCTTCGATAATGTCTAGAGTTTAAACAAGCTAATATTGGTGGTTGGGGTTTTATGTATGAATGAGCTATGTTTGGTTTAAAATATTTTTGTTTCATACCCTTAGAAATTTCTTGAATTTGAGCTTTCTGATCATCAGACAACTCATTCTTACTTATTATATGATGTGGGTACAATTTAGGGGTCTTGGTCGTATGTTACTTTGTGTGGTTTTGGTTATTTTCTATCCAATGTACGAATGAACATCATAAAGGTTGTATGTTAATGGTACGAGATAGAAAAGCCACTCATATATTGCTCAGTGTGTTAAGACCATGGTAGGTTGCCTAAGGTACGGTTCTAGGGTACTAATTGTATGTTGTAGGTACTAGTTGGTCTATGAAGTCGTATGTTGGATAGGATTAGATTTGAACTTTCTTTCAAGGGTATAAGTAGTAGGTAGCACTCATATGTTATGTGTACGAGTTAAGAGGGCCAAGTCGTACCCTCTTGCATCTATTTTTTAGCTTTTAAGCCGAGGGTATTTAAGATATTTCCAACCTTAAAACCCTTAAGATCCCATGTATTATAACACTTTGTAGCCTCTAATAACACACTTTGAAGTATCAAAAC
>NW_025886915.1:0-1003 GCF_002878395.1 Capsicum annuum
AAATATATTGAATATGATACCGACTTTAGTGAGGAGGAAAAGAAACAACGGAAAACTTTGAAGATCAGCTGCAACTTAAACAATGCAGCTTGCAAGTTGAAACTGAAAGATTACAAGCAGGCGAAGAAGCTGCGTACCAAGGTGCCATTAGATCAGAACATGCCTTCATATTTCATTGATCTATTTTTATCTTTTTACTAATTCTATGTACTTTAGTTGTTGGAAACTGGGAGTACGAATGTCAAAGCTCTTTACTGGAGAGCTCAGGCATATATGAACATGGCAGTTCTTGATCTGGCTGAATGTGACATTAAGAAAGCCCTTGAGATTGATCCTAACAACAGGTATTGTGTTATTTCTTCTATACTCGCTGTCCAAATATGTTGCATCTCGTTTGTGGTGTTATAAGTTGTACTTTTTAATGACGTCAAGGGACGTGAAGTTTGAATACAAAATTCTGAAGGAGAAGGTTAAGGAATACAATAAGAAGGACGCGAAATTCTATGGGAACATGTTTTCTAAGTTAAATAAGTTGGATGTCAACTCAAATGTAAGTTTCAGACTCATGATTTCTAGAATCTATGCAGCTTCCATCTTGTTTGGTGACCATTTTTTGACACACTTTGTCTTTGTGCAGAACTCCGCTTAAAAGAAACCACAACCGATGGGCATAGACAGCAAGGCATAATTGTCTTCAGCAGATGAGTGTCAATTTCATGGGGCCATGTTAGTTGTTTAGGAATGCTAGTGAGGGATCTCTGATACGGGAAAACTATACTGGATTTTGTGGAATCAGTCCTAGCTATTCGAAAAACTTAATCTCTTTTATTGGATCCTATTTGCATGAGGTTAGCTTTGATAGTGCCAAAATAAGGCTCTAGCTGCTAGAGGCGGATCTAGGATTTCGAGGTTGCGGGTGCCATGTCACTTTTAACGTTAAAGCTACTACTTAAAAAAGATAATTTTTATGGGCGTCCCACTGAAATTTGGCTTGTTAGTGTCA
>NW_025886916.1:0-1166 GCF_002878395.1 Capsicum annuum
AAAAATATATAACAATTTTTTTTTGGATATTTTAAGTTGTTAACTATTGTAATTTATAATATTTTTTATGTAATTTTCAAATGCTTAGATGACCATAATAATTAATTATGAGTGATATAGTAAAGTTATGATTGAAGCAGCGTAGCTAGAAATGGCAATGGTGCAGGTGCGGTGCGGGTTTTTTCTAAACCCACAAATTTTAAAACCGCACCGCATCCCCTTTAAACCCGCATAAACCCGCCCCACAGTCATATCCGCGCATACCCGCGCTGCCTCATGATTTATTTTTAAAAAAAATTCGTAACTCCATTGAAAATCATAATATTTTCAAATCTACAACTAGAAAATAATAACAACTAATTTCTATTATATCACTTTTCACTAAGAAATTGTTAAAAAAGTATCACGTGTACAAGTAGTGATCAACTATCATATTTATTTAAAAATGAATAGAAATATTAAAAAAAACTATAAAATTATTTATTTATAATGTAATACATGTCATTTTAAGTATCATAAAATTTTAAGTAAAAATGCATATAATTTTAGGTATATTTACGAGAATAATACTAATTTTTAATTTTTTTAATTTAAACCTGCATATACCCACAACCCGCACCGCACCACACCATTTAAAAAAAAATTACTTTAACCCACCCTGCCCCCCCCCCCCCCCGCCCCGCATAGCTTAAAACCCGCATCCCCCGCATAGCTTAAAACCCGCACTGCCCCATTGCCATCCCTAATGCGTAGCAGACATGTCTTAATGACTCATAACAATTAATTAGAAGTGATATAACGAAATTACTGTAAAATAATACTTGTGCAAAATTTCAAATGGTCATACTAATTAATTAGGAGTGACATAGTAAAATTACGATTGAAACAACGAAACAGACATATCTAATTAGAAGCGATATAACAAATTACTATACAAAAATACTTGGTGAAAAAGCTGAAGCAGACATGTCATAAATATCTATTTGATCTTTTTATTAAATATTATTAATTTTTTAATACATAAATAATTTTAAAACAATTAATTAGAAATGATATAATAAAATTACGGAGGAAGCATCTTATGAATCAGACAGGAGAAGCAGGCATGTTGACGGAGACGTGCCTGCTTCTCCTACCCTATTCCCTCTTATTAGATAATATATATA
>NW_025886917.1:0-5367 GCF_002878395.1 Capsicum annuum
AAATGAAAGTAAGAAATCCTATCCTATAAAAGACAAAAATAATAAAGGCTAGGCTATAAAATAATGGTACTCTTTACAAAAAAGTCAAAAAGGTTGTGATGCTACATAATGTTATATTTACGTATGTTAAAAACTTAGCTTGTTAAGTCATATGTCTCTTTCTTAACTTTAATGCTTTTGTCTTTTTGTCTTTATTTTTCCATCGGTCCGTGTTGATTTATATCTTTTGTCGTATATCTTCCAGCTGTCCTTCTTCGTTCTTATCTTCTTTCATTCTAGCTGAACTTCTAGAATCACGTTATTTTCTCCATTGAATTTTGAGCATAGGTGGTCTGGATATTTGTGTCCTATCATTTTGCAATATTTTGTTAATTATTCTTCTGAAATAAATTCTTTCTTAATTACTCTTGTAGTTGGTTTTTTTTCTAGATTGAGTAGTGCCAAAGTCCATTGTCTAGCTTCTTCTATATCTGACTATCGTAACTCCCTTTAATTTGAATAAATTATTTAATGATCTTTTGAATAATAACTCCATATTGGGTTCCCATTTAGGTAGTTATTTGCTAATTCTTGAACAATTAAAGATATTCCAATAATTCGATTATTTGCATAAAAATCAGGTATCTCAACTTTAGGTATCTCTGGCTGTTGAACAATATCTTCCAGTATAATCATATCTCTAGTTAATCCTATTTTTACAACTGGTTTAATTTCATTATATAATATATCTGCTAGTGCAGTATAAAACTTTATAAAAAATAGATTTTCTTTGGTTATTTTTTTATAGGTGGCGAATGCTCTATATAATTCTGGTATAGTAGTTAGTTTATCTCCTTCTTAGATATATACGATATTTAATAATTCATAACTGAAACAAGTTTTAACTAAGCTTGGGTTAGTTTTAGGTAGTGCGATTAACTTGTTGTAACCTTGTAATTTTTGGGTTATATAGTTTGTGTTTGGTTCTTGGATATTTGTGGCTCTGGGTTTAAGGTTTAGGTAAGTCTGTATTTTGGGGATGTTTTCTATGTATGCTCGAGTTATATGGTTATAGACTTTTCTATCTTGGTTTAAACTTTCTTGATATGTGGCAGTTTGTGGGGGTATGAACAAAGGGTCTTTTTGTGTTTTTGGTATAAATGGTATTTCAAATATCTTGTTCATGTTTATGTTCATCTTCTGGTATCTTTGTCCACTAACTCATTTGCTTGTACCTGCAGTTGTAGATTGATAAACGTTATGGATTTTATGGAGTATCCCAACGTCTCCTTTTAGCTCTGGAATTTTATAGTCTTTCGATCGACATAGCTCTGCAAACTGCTGAGTTATCTGAGTCATAACTTCAGACTTCAGTTTAAATTTATTATACTTTAGCTTTTCTATTTCACTACCCACACAATCCACTTTCAGTGAAAGTGTAGTTAGGGTTTTAAGTATCTTTTCTAAAGCGTCATCTTCTATTATATTAGTCTGTGTAGCTTTGTCTTGATATGTAATCTGCAATAACATTTTTGTTAGTACTAATTACTTCAATTGTAAAAGTAAAATTTAATATATTTAATACTAGTCTACGAATTTCTTTCGTTGTAACTGAATTTTGTATTTTCTTTGTTAACCACCAACGTACCTGTGTATTATCTGTTCATACAATAAACATGTTATCTACAAAATATGGCTCAAATTCTAGTAAACATTTATATAATGAGCATAATTCTTTTCTATTTATTTTCTATTTTATTTTTGTTTCATTAAATGTACCTGAGTAGTATCTACAATGATGTTGTAATTTTTCTTCTTCATATAATTATATTCACTTGCATCTGCTTCTACTATATATGTAAATTTTTTATTTTCATTTGGAAATTGTAATTTTTGTAATTTTTTGCAAAGTATTTTTATTTTCTGAACTTATTTTTTATCTTCTTCGTTGTAATTATACTCTATATCCTTTTTAAATTTTTCTGTAATGGCTTTAGGTTTTCTGCTAATTTTGGTATATATTCTCTTACTTGGTTTACTAATCCTAAAAATGATTGTAATTTCTTTTTTGTATCTAATTCTTCTTTTGAATTTATTATTTTTCGTACTATATGTTATTCCATTTTTACTCCACTTTTATCTATTTGTATTCCTAAAAACTCTATCTGATTTTTCATAATTTTAGCTTTCTTTTCACATAAACTTATTCCTGAATTTTCTATTATACCTGCAAATTGTTCTAGTAATTTTAAATGTTCCTCTTTAGTTTTTGTATATAATAGTATATAATTTATGTATACTATACAATTAGGTAGTTGTTTAAAATAACTATCCATAAAGTGTTGATATCTACCTGGTGTATTTTGATATCCAAATGGCAATACATTCCATTCATAAAATTCTTCTAGTACCGTAAACGCAGTTAATTTTTTAGAATCTTCTTCTAACTTTAGGTGGTAACCTAATTTACAGCCAAATTTTTTAAAGTAATTATATCCTTGTATTTGTCTTATTTTTAATATTTTATTTGGTATTGGATAATTATATGTCATAGTTTTTGCATCTAGGTTTCTATAATCAATCATTCTACTTTTTCCTCTTTTTTGTTCATTGTGTTTATTTACAATAAATGCTGGACTAGTGTGTTTGCTATTACTTTTTTGTATGAATTGTTTTTTAATAATTCATCTATATACATTTTAAATTCTTTTAAATCATCAACGTTATATGTTAATGATTTTTGGGTTATTATACTATTTTTATCTATTAGCTCAATTTTTACAATAGTTTTATGTTTTTTTTCATCGTTTTAATGGATCTTCACTGTATAGTTGTTTTATTTTTTCTTTATTATTTCTACCTTATCTATTGAAAATATAGTTATGCCTTCTTTATTTATTGAAAATATAACTAGTTCTGTTGTGTATTCAGTATTTTTTATATTTTTTAATTTTTGTGTGATTTTTTCAATTCCTTTTATCCAATCAGTTTTCTTTCTTATTTTATTAGTAACTCTTTTTGCTCTTACCTTTTGTTTACATGGTGTTGTAAACCACCAGTGTGTTTTAGTTATTATATGTGGGTATAGTTTATCCAAAAACGGCATTCCTAAAAGCATATCTTTTGATGTTAGTTCATAATTATAGATCTCTTCTATTGTTAATATCTAATCTCATACTTGTATTTTTACATTTCTAACTTTATAGGCAATTAAGCTTCCTTCATTATTAAATCTTTTTACTACAATTAGTGTTTTTAGCTTATCCAATTTGTCTTCTGGTAAACAATTATATCTACATAAGTTGGCTTCTGCTCCTATATCTATCATAGGTGTATAATATCTATTATAATATCCTTCTACTATTATTTTCATAAGTACATATATTTTCATATCATGTCAAAGATCTTTTTATTAATAATTTTACTCTATTATAGGTTATGGTTATTTTTGTATGTTCTATATTGCAGGTTTTTACTTGTTCTAACCATTGTATTCCTAATATTATGTCTGCTTTTTGCATATCTTCCTTTATTTCAAATTGTATTTTTATTTTTCTAACTCCTATTATTATTTCCTTTTCTGCTGTATCTTTAGTAGTTATTAAACTTCTTGGTAGATCTGGGCATATATTACTATTAGATTTTATCTCTTTATTTTTCACTAGGTATTTTGCTATATGGTTTTCTTCTTGTCCTGTATTTAGAAGTATTAAATATTCTTTTTCATTTATTGTTCCCGTTATATAATATTGAGTTAAATTAATTGTTGAAGTTATTTAATAATTTGTTCTTTTCGATGATCCTGATGATTCTAGTTTTTCGAAAGCTATTCTTTTTGTTGTACTTATTTTATCATTTATTATTTCTAAATCTCCTACTATAGCTATGTCTTTGTAACTATAATCATTATTATCAATTGTTTTTACAAATTGTTCGAAAAGACTTTCTATTTGTATTTTATTAATTTTATTTTTTCCTGTTATTTTATGTTTTGTTGTTAATACATATAGATTTTTACAACTTGCTGTTAATATTTTACTTGCTGGGGTTAGTTCTATTCCTGATATTTTCTAATATAATACTAATGATTTATCTATGTTTTTATCTGTTATTGCCGCTGAATAATTCACACTTATTATAAATTTAAATTTTTGGTATATTAAATTTCCTCTTATGGTAGTTATTATACTTTTTTGTATATGTTTTATAATTCTATCATCTGCTAAATATAATTCTATTGGTGTATCTATTCCTTCTCTAAAATATGTTTTTATTAATATCTTTGTCCCTCCAAGTTGTACATATTTAATTGGGTCTTTACTTTTTATATTACTTATTTCTTTATTAATTATTCCTTTTGTTACTATTGGTATACTAGCTCTACCTTTTGCATATCTACAGTCTAGTACATGTTCTTTTGGCTTACTACATAGTATTCTTCTTTTCATCTACTAAATATGTTTTTTATCGTTGGTATTTTAAATATTTTTTTTACACTTAAATCTAATTCTTTTCCTTTTATTTCATCAAATATATTATTATCAAATATTATTTTCTGATCTGTTCTTTCTTCATTTAAATATTTTTCCTTTGTTATTATTTTAATATCTTTTTCAGTCATTTGATTATCTAATTCACTATCTATTTCATTATCTGTTTCATTTTCCAAAATTTCATATATACTATCTTCACTTTCTAATTCGTAATCTATATAATCTACTTGCATATATTCTGCATTTTCTATCTTTATTTCTGATATTTGTTTCTTTTTTGGGTCTTTAGGCATTTTACAATCTCTAGCTAAATGTCCTAGTTTGCTACAATTATAACAAGTACATTCTTTTATAGATTTCTTTCTCCTATATGGTCTTTTATATTTATAATTTTTTTACATAATATCTTTTTCTTGGTTTCTTATACTTATATTTTGATCTTTTGTATTTCTTATATTTCTTATGTCTTTTTTCATACTGCTCTTTTAGCATTTGCAGTTCTTTTTCTATTTCAGCAATCCTATTATTTTTAGTTTCTTCTAATTTTTGTATTTCTTCTGTAGTCTGTTGTTTTATTTTATTTATATCCTTTTTCATGTCTCTTTCTTCATTTTCTCTTGCCATTCTTACCATATCTGTTAATTTATTTTCCAATTTTAATTCTTCTTTTTCTAACATTAAATATAAATGTTCACCTATTTTCTTATATCTCCTTCCAAAATTAAAAAATACTATTCTTATTTTTAATCCTTCGTGATTTTCATATGTTTTTTCATCTCTCATAAATTCTTCTTTGTTCATTTTATCTACTTGATAATGTATAGATCATGTTGATATATGTATTCTAGATTATTTATTTGTGATTCTAAATGTGATATTTCTTCCTTTTGTGCTT
>NW_025886918.1:0-1711 GCF_002878395.1 Capsicum annuum
AGGCCTTCTTTTTGTTTGAAGCCTTTTACTACAAGTCTTGCCTTGTATTTGTCAATAGTACCATCCGCTTTCATCTTCCGTTTGAAGATCCATTTAGAACCTAAAGGTTTATTTTTGGGAGGAAGATTAACCAATTCCCATGTATGGTTGCTTAAGATTGAATCAATCTCACTATTGAATGCCTTTTTCCAAAAGGATAAGTCTGACGATGAGATCGCTTCTTTAAACGTTTGAGGCTCATTTTCTAAGAGAAATGTTACAAAATCCGATCCAAATGAAGTTGACGTTCTTTGATGTGTACTATGTCTTGGATTTTATTCATTATGTACATTCTCACTTGGTTCATCTCGAGGTCGTTTAGATCCTCCCATAGATTGTTCATGTCTAATTTTATATAGGTAAATATTTTCAAAGAATTCAGCATTGTCTGATTCAATTATCGTATTTTCATTAATATTCGGATGTTTGGATTTATGAATCAAAAATTGACATGCTTTACTACTTTTAGCATATCCTATGAACACACAGTCCACCGTCTTAGGTCCTATCTTAACCCTTTTAGGCACAGGAACTTGGACCTTTGCTAGACACCCCCAAACTTTGAAATATTTCAAGTTGGGTTTTCTTCCTTTCCACTTTTCATAAGGAATTAATTGTGTCTTACTATGGGGAACTCTATTGAGTATACAGTTGGTCGTAAGGATAGCCTCCCCCCACAAGTTTTGCGGTAAATTGGAACTTATAAGCAAGACATTCATCATTTCCTTCAAAGTTTGGTTTTTCCTTTCTACAATTCCATCAAATTGAGGTGAATACGGGGCCGTAGTTTGATGGACGATTCATTCTCTACACATATTTGCACAAAGGGAGATTTATATTCTCCGCCCCTATCACTTCTTATCATTTTTATCTTTTTATCTAACTGATTTTCAACTTCAGTTTTATATTTCCTAAACATATCTATTGCTTCATCCTTACTATTTAGCAGATAGACATAACAATATCTCGTGAAATCTCAATAAAATTTATGAAATACTTTTTCCCACCACATGATGGTGTTGACTTCATATCACAAATGTCAGTGTGTATTAAGTCTAAGGGATTGGAATTTCTTTCAAAGGACTTATAAGGATGCCTTGCATACTTCGATTCCACACACGTTTGACACTTTGATTTATTGCACTCAAAGTTTGGCAAAACTTTTAAGTTAATAAGTTTTCATAACATTTTGTAATTAACATGGCCTAAACGTTCATGCCATAAATCATAAGACTCAAGAAAATAAAAAGAACTTGAACTTTTATTTATTTCAACAGTCATTACATTCATCTTATAAAGGCCTTTCGTCAGATAGCCTTTTCCTACATACATTTCTCCTTTGCTAATTATAATTTTTCCAGAAACGATTACACATTTGAATCCATTCTTGTCTAGAAGTGAAACAGAAATAAAATTCCTACGTAACCCCAGAACATACAAGACATTGTTAAGTGTCAAGACCTTTCCTGAAGTTATTTTCAAGCATATTTTTCCTATTTCTTCTACCTTAGCAGTAGCGGAGTTATCCATATAGATTATTTCTTTTACTTGAGCCAGAGCGAATGACAAAAACAACTTTTTGTTGGCACATACATGGTGGGTGGCACCAAAATCTATCCACCATTCGCGAGGATTCCCCGCCAAGTTACATTCGGAGAACATATCACACATA
>NW_025886919.1:0-3607 GCF_002878395.1 Capsicum annuum
GATCATGGGTAGGGTAGTTCTTATTGTGAGGCTTAAGCTGTCTGGAGAAATAGACTATAACCTTACCTATCTGCATCAAAATGCAACCCAGACCTGTAACGCCCTGAAAATGGGTCCCGGAGCATCACACGGTGCTTGAGGCTACGAGTAGCCCCAAGCTAACCCTTTGAGCCATTTTCATGCAGTTCAACACGAATCAACGGCGTTTTCATAAATAACCCTCAAATATCAACAGAGTAATCATCATCCAAGAATAAAAGAATTTCAGAAAGATAACAAAATATGACTTATTAGTCAACTCCGAAAATCTATACTAGTCTGACAAGCCTCTAAGAAAATCAATAAAACCAGTGAGCCATTGAGACATGCCCCAACTGACTCATACTTAGTTATCAACTGTAAACAATTCCATTAAACCAACATCAGACATCATGTCCTCGGAACATGAGGACTCACCACAACAGAGGATGTAGAACAACGAGCCTGAAGAATCACTTTCAAACCTGGAACTGAGCACTTGAACCTACATTCCGAGAAAATGCAGCCCACATCCGAAGATGTGGGTCAGTACCAGGAAAAAGAACCGAGTATATGAGGGTGTTTGCAGTTGTATAAATATCATCATCATAAATACTTATAAGAAATATGAAGGATGTATGAAAGACTCACATAGCCCGAAGAAAATCATCACAATCAAGAAAGGATGAAATAAGTACAATAACACACGTGAGTCATCATATAATTTGTCAATCACTTTCAGTTCATCAAGAATATCAATTCTCATAATGTAAATATTATTTAAATCTTTTGAAAGAATAACTTTCACAATTCCACTTTCAAATCACTTTACCATTCACCATAGACACAAGAAAACACACACACGCTGGGAGATCCTATAACTGACATAAACCATGTGAGATATATGGAGTCTAAAGTACAACCCATGTTGGGGAGAGCCGTCCTATCCTTGCCATCGGAGTAGGACTATCGATATCAAATCCACACAAACTAGTGATCACTATATAAATCAGCCTCAGGCTCACTCCTACGGGGGCACGTAGTTATAGGGAAGTATGTTCGCTTTATGCCTCCCACTCGGTGCTAAAGATTTCTCCCGAACTTAGCTCAGATCATTTCAAAGACAATCCACAACAAAATAATTTCAGCAATATATAAATATAAATTGGGAGCCATCATGCTTCCCATCTATCAAAATCAACCACGTTGTGGATTTCTTTCACACTCGATTTCAAAACAACTCCATTAAAACCAAAAGGTCAAAACATTCAAAATATCCAAATATTCAACATCAACGTGCTTATAACACACACTTTCTCAAAAAACACAATTTCCAATGGGAATTCATGACCCAAATATCTAAATCATTATAAATATCGTTCAAGATTTATGATTTATATCTCCGCACATGTAAATTCATCTTTCAAAATCATAAACATCAAGATTTCATAATAATCATCATAAGATATAGGTTCATGCTTCAAATTCGTAAAAGTCAAATAAAAATCATGCCTTTGTAAAGAAAATTACTTTTGGCCACGAGAACGAAAGAGAGTTCTTGTTGAAAAATCCCACATACCTTGAATGATGAACTTTAGATCGATACTCGCTTTTGAGATATTAATCGTGCCTTTGAATGATGATTCTTGGAGTTCTTGAACTAGGAACTTGGAATCTTGAATAAATTTGCAGAATTAATGGCGAACTTTGGAGGTTCTTGAAGTTGGATGTAGGAGCTTAGGGTTTTCTTTTTGAGGGAATTTGATGAAATATAACATATAATGCTTCTAATAGGCTTTAATGTAGGGTTTGAATGGATTTTGGGTGAGGGGAGATGACCAAAACGACCCTAAAAATCAAATAATTCTTGAATCTGTCCTTTGGTGGACTATTTTGATAGTCTGAAGTAGATCAACTATAACGTTTTACTCTGATATCCAAATTGGATAAAACCAATTTCATTAGAAAGAGGACTCTCATATCTTTCCGTTGATCTATAGTATCTCACCAAATCATTGTGTACAAGTAGTTATGATCGTTTCAAGTTGACCCAAAAATTCGCTTTTGATAGGGTGAAGTAAATTGACCATAACGTTTTGCTCTAATAGACAAATTGGATGAAACCAATTTCATTAAAAAGAGGACTCGCAGAGCTTTCCGTTGATATATAGTAGATCACCCAGATAATTATGGACAAGGAGTTATGATCATTTAAAGTTGGAGCAAAAATACGCCAGGCTTCGGTACTTTTTCCTGCACGTTTTACTGTTCACTACTATTCACGGTTCGATCAGAATGTTCATAACTCGTCGCTCGTGTGTCCGTTTTGGATGATCCACATATCGTTGGAAAGCTTATTTGATACTATACGCAATGTTGTGTCATAATCTAAGACATTCCACATGGAAAGAATTATAATTCATTCTAGAAGATAGAATGCAACATAGAATGCACAAATTCAAGAAACTACAGCTGAACATATAATAAATGACAGCTGAACTGCTGCAACTTTTATCAAAAGTGCATGTTTTAGGAAAGAATGGTACCTTTGGCTTGATCGGAGTTCGCGGAAAATAGGTGCAGGTACTTGGATCACATATCCGCCTCATCTTCCCAAGTTGCACCCTCAACAGATTGGTTTCGCCACAACACCTTGACCAAGTGAACTTCTTTGTTCCTTAGTCTTCGGACACTGAAATCAAGAATCTCAACAGGAATCTCATCAAAAGAAAGATTTTCTTGAATGTCAGCACTCACAGAGGAATCCAGTACCACAGCATCGCTAATATGCTTTCTAAGCATGGAGACATGGAAATTGGATGAACAGAGGACAACTAGAAGGTAATTCGACCTCATAAGATACCTTACCAACACGGCTAAGAATTTTGTAAGGACCAACATAATGGGGACTAAGCTTCTCCTTCTTTCTGAATCTCTTCACCCCCATCATGGGTGAAATTTTTAGATACACTAGGTCACCAACTTCAAACTCAAGGTCTGTCCTTCTAACATCCGCATATGACTTCTGACGACTCTGCACAGTTTTCAACCTTTCCCTAATCAACTTAACTTTTTTCATATCCTCAAATACCGAATAAGGACCACTCACAGCCGCTTCACCCACCTAGAACCAACCTATGGGTGATCTACACTTCCTCCCATATAAGGTTTCAAATGGAGCCATGCCAATACTAGAGTGGAAACTGTTATTGTAAGCAAACTCTATCAACGTAAAGTGATCATCCCAACTTCCCTTAAAAGTCAAGTGTACAAGCTCTCAACATATCCTCTAAGGTCTGGATGGTCCGCTTAGCCTGACCATCAGCCTGAGGATGAAAAGCAAAAGTCAAAAGCACTTGGGTACCAAGACTCTTCTAAAAAGCTTTCCAAAATTACGAAGTGAAATAAGTATCCCTATCCGAAATGATAGACAAGGGAACTACATACAATGTGACTAGCTCTAGGATATACAATCTAGCGTAATCCTCAGCAGTATATGAAGTATGAACAGGAAAGAAATGAGCAGACTTAGTCAACCTATCAACCACAACCCAAATGGAATCATGATGGCGTCGGGAAGGAGGTAAAC
>NW_025886919.1:3707-5341 GCF_002878395.1 Capsicum annuum
AGTATGAAAAGGAAAGAAATGAGCAGACTTAGTCAACCTATCAACCACAACCCAAATGGAATCATGATGGCGTCGGGAAGGAGGTAAACCAATCACGAAGTCCATATTTATCTCTTCCTACTTCTAGGTGGGAATACTAAACTTTTGCATCATACCACTAGGTCTTTGGTGTTCAACCATAACCTGTTGGCATGTTGCACACTTAGCTACAAACGCTGCAATATCTTTCTTTATGCCACTTCACCAATAGATTTCCCACAAGTCTCGGTACATCTTGGTGGCACCAGGATGAAAAGAATATCGCACTCCGTGCGCTTCAGCCATAATACTCTGTCTCAAATCATTAACATTCGGGACACACAATCTACCCTGCAATCTTAACACACCATCTGCCCCTTGGGAGAAACCCTCTACTTTTTTGTCCTTGACTGACTTCTTCAATCTTACCAAACTAGCATTTAAGTATTACTTTTCCTTCACTTTCGAAACCAAGGAGGATTTGGAACTACTCTGAACCCCTATACTACCTATAGTAGAGTCAAACAACCTAACCCCCAATCTAGCCAAACGATGTACATCACTAGCCAAATCTTTCTTACCTTCTACCACATGCGGAACAGTACCCATGGACACTCTACTTAAGGAATCCGCCACAACATTGTCCTGGCCCGGATGGTACAACACACTCATATCATAGTCCTTTAATAATTCTAACCATCGTCTCTGCCTAAGATTCAACTCTATCTGGGTAAACACATACTGCACTCTTATGATCAGTGAAAACATCAACATGGACACCATACAAATAGTGTCTCTATATTTTCAAAGCAAACACAACAGCAGCCAACTCAAGGTCATGTGTGGGGTAATTTTTCTTCTGGGGTTTCAACTATCTAGAAGCATAAGCTATCACCTTACCCTTCTGTATCAATACACAACCCAACCCAACTCTCGAAGCATCACAGTACACCACAAAACCATCAAAACCATCAGGCAAAGTCAAAACAGGGACTGAAGTGAGTCGAGTCTTCAACTCCTGAAAATTCTTCTCACAAGATTCAGACCACAAGAACTTCACTTTCTTTTGGGTCAACTAAGTCATAAGAGACGCTATAGAGGAGAAACCCTCAACAAAATAGTGGTAATAGCCAGCTAAACCCAAGAAACTTCAGATATCAGTCGGAGAAATAGGTCTAGGCCAATTTCTAACAGCTTCGGTCTTTTCTGGATCAGCTCTAATACCCTCAAAAGAAATGATATGACCCAGAAAAGCAAATGACCTTAGCCAAAACTCACACTTACTCAACTTGGCAAAAAACTTGTGATCTCTAAGGCTTTGCAAGACAGTTCGAAGATGATCAGAATATTCATCCTCACTATGGGAGTACACCAGTATATCATCGATGAACACTATGACAAACATATCCAGATATGGTCTAAACACTCGATTCATGAGGTCCATGAAAGCTGCTGGGGCATTAGTTAACCTGAAATACATAACAAGAAACTCAAACTGGCCATAACGAGTTCGAAAAGCGGTTTTTGGGATGCCACACACCCTAACTTTGAGTTGATGATAGCCGGAAGTAAGGTCTATCTTTGAGAAATAACTTGCACCTTGCAATTGGTCAAAC
>NW_025886920.1:0-1526 GCF_002878395.1 Capsicum annuum
TTCGATTCAAAGGGGGGACAAAGAGGCAAAAATAGAAACAGAAATATCATTGATTCGTCAATCTTAAAAAGGAGCAAAATAAATAAATGAAAGAACAAATAATTGAAGATATGATATACTCCCTCCGCCCAATTTACCCATTCCAAATTTCCTAATCTGGTGTCCCATTTTACTTGTCCTTTTTTTTTTTATCAAGACAAGACAATTTTTTTTCCATATTTTACCCTTTGCATTAATTGCTTTTTTAAAAACAATTAAAATATAATCTTCATTTAATAGGGGTATTATGGTAAATTAGCCATGTTATTTATTATTTTTCTTAATAGTTGTGCCTTCCCAATTTGTGACGAGAAAAATGGGACGGAGGGAGTATAAAAGATACAGTACTAGCAAGCAAAACATTGCACTTTCATTTTCCTTGATACATAAAGAACTTGTATGTATGTATATATATATATATATATATATATATATATATATATATATGATAGAACCAATAAAAACTCATAGCCCAACAAAGAAAATGACCAAATACACAAAGGAATGAACAAATCATTTAAGCTATGAGATATTCTTAGCTTTTACACCCCCCACCTCTACTTACCCCTCCACCCATACCCCACACCCCCACCTCCACCCCCACCCCCACCCCCAAGAAAAGACCAATTACATATATCCTTTAATCTATGATCGTAAACATGTCACTTGCAAATTTAAAATTAAATTATGTTATTTTATTTGTACTTCGGGTACACAGAATCTGTATATGCAAAACAATAACATCAACTAGAGTTAAAGTATAAACAAGAACACAATGAAGTATATCAAATACCCTCAACACAAGATCAAAATGACCTTTCCAATAGGTATATTTTATTTTTTCAGAAAGTAGATGAAACAGAAATGAATAAGGCCAAGTCGTTAGAATTCACGGAGTTTTCTTAAGGAAATAATTCCCCTCACTGTATCCGAGGTTGTCGAATTTTTTCTCCCGTGATAAAATGGCCAAACAGACCAATTGTAGCGGTACCTCAAACAATTGGAATATCTTCGAACGCACAGAACGTTTTGATTGATCACACAGAATAATTTGTAAAATAGGAAGTATACTGTATTTTGGAAATTTTCGTATATAAACCTATGGATGAAAGCAGGTTTATATTTCCACAAGATGCCTCTTCTGAAAAATGGCAAAGGTTCATCTAAAAGGTGTAACCTTTTCTAAAAATTCATGTCCATTCGTCCAAACAGTGTGACTTTTCTTAAAAGGCATTCCATTTCGTGAATAAGTGTGTCAGTTAGTCTAAACAAAACATCAGTTTACTAAAACAGTACATCAGTTCACCGAAATAGTGCATCAGTATACCAAAATAGTGGCACCAGTTCGATGAAGTATTGCATCAGTTCGAACTTCTGTATGCATGTATAAATAGAGTACCAAAATCAGAAATTATTTTACAACATTTTTTTTGTATTTTTGAATTAGATTTATGTATGGATTTCTTTATTTCTGTCAAATAAACTTT